>NW_022599330.1:7878-13498 GCF_009176505.1 Sitodiplosis mosellana | reverse complement strand
AAAGAGGTGATTTTTCATGATTCATAAACCAATACTCATCCTGAGATATTTTTCTATTACAGAATTTCTTACCGTTACCAAAGAAGCATATGCCAATGCCGACGAAGATGATCAAATACATTTTAATGCAATCATTTTTTTGGAAACCGAGATCATCATGTGCACGGCGCCCCATATGTCTATGTAATAGTTAATACACTATCAAGCAATCCGACAGAAATCAAAGTCACTGAAGACCAGATAGAAATTCATGAGAAATACGCATTGTCGGGACTCGCATTTGACGTTGCCAAGATTACATTTAAAGAACCGTTGCAGTTCAACGAGAACGTCGGCAGCATCGATTTGGTGGACAAAGATTACAAAATGAATGACCCATTCGAAATGGTCACTGTCTATGGTGATACGACATTGGATGGAACAGCGAGAACGAGACGTTGTGATATAAAGTATTTTAAAGACGGCGGCAAATGCAAACAACAATGGAATGCTTTGTATACTGATACATGTATTTGGTTGGAGCACGGCCCTCTAAAGAATCTATGGCGAGTTCGTGGTGTCCGTATATTATACTTTAGTATGACGTTTGACAGAAACGAGAGTTTAATTGATTGTATTGTCATTAGCCTTTAATTATCTAGGTGGTGTTTGCGCTCAATATCAGTTGTCAAATTCAAAACGAATAGGAGAGTTGAATGCAAATCGAAATTGGGCGACCGATTTGATGCAAATCATTTGATGAGTTACACTTTAGATGAAATCATGGGAACTAGCTCTACGTTTGGTGGACCAATGATTTCGAAAAAGAATAACAAAGTCGTGGGCATGACCATAATTGGTTCACCTGATCAGCCAGTAATTTTTCAACCAATTGCACCGTTGCTTGATTGGATCTGGAAGCCAAGGGTAAGACGTAATATATCCGTCAATTTCTTCACTGATTTCGATAATAACAAAAAATCATTTCTGTTCTACGTTAGAACGTCAGCCTGGGACTTAAGGCGCTTACTCTTGAAGAAGCTAAATTTTTAGCCGATGTACAAGTCCCTGGATGTACAAGTGTGCATTTAAATATGTTTCAGTATCTATCCACTTTTCATATGCGCCATTACTGCTTGTAGTTGCGGCCATACATCATTGAGGCTAATGGCGATTTATTTGTGTTTTTATTACAGAGCTATTGGGAGTGTGAATTAATTCCTTCGCATTTTTTACAAAAATTGAAGGTTTATTCTGAAAAAATGATATAATATTTTTCATTCGAAGTATCGGCTATCGGAAGCGGCATCCTTTGCCCATATTCCAGGCAATTTACAGAATACATTTCGAAAAAATAACGGTGCTTTTGACACTATGAAAGGATCGACCCATTTTTCGAGTTTTTGAAAAAAAGCGAACCGTTCTCCACTTAGGTGATTCTGAATCATCTGAAACCAGTGATAAGCAGAAGCTTCAATGTCTGGAAAATACAGCGGGGACATAGCGGTTATTCATATTGAATTGCTTCTTAGAAATTTTCAGAGAAAGGTCAAACCGTTTTCGATCCCTGGTAAACACGGCTTTGACATTGCCAAGATCAAACTTAAAGAGCCGTTGCAATTCAACGATAGCGCCGCCAGCATAGATGTTGCGGACAAAGGTTACAAATTGAATGACCCGTCCGAAGTTGTCACTGTCTATGGTGATATGATATTGGATGGAACAGCGAGAACGAGACGTTTTGATATAAAGTATTTGAATAGTGCCATTTGCAAATCGAAATTAGGCGATCTATTTGATGCAAATCATTTGATGTGTTTTAATTCTGTTGAAAGTATGGGATATCTCTGTGCGTTTGGAGGACCAATGATTTCGAAAAAGAATAACAAACTCGTGGGCATGACCATATTTCTTTCTCCTGATAATTCAGTTATTTTTCAACCGATCGCACCGTTGCTCGATTGGATCCGGAAGCCGAAGGTGAGACGTAATGAAAGAAGAAGAATATAGGCTTGAAAAAAGGCGTTTCAGGCGCCTGAAAAGCTGAATACCTTCTCTTTTTCCCCCCCTGTCATTTGATGTTCAACAAAAGAACCGAATAAATTCAAACACGTGTTTTAAGATTGCTGAGCATCTCAGCATTTCGTAAGGCACGGATATATCCGAGCATATCGACGACGCATACAGTGGCGTGCATTGCTACGCACAGCCGCAACGACTCGACCGAAATATGTTTGTTGTTGCTGCGTGCAGCCACATCAACTGAACACACTCCGGTCGAGTCGTTGCGGCTGCACGTAGCAACACACGCCACTGTATTAAACAGTATGCGTCGTCGATATGCTCGGATATATCCGTGCCTTACGAAATGCTGAGATGCTCAGCAATCTTAAAACACATGTTTGAATAAATTTGAAAATTTGAGAAAAATGCATTTTAGTTTTCATTCGCCCATGCGCAGTTACGTGATTATCTGAAGTAATTGCGATATATATTACGGCTTGCAATGCACGTAAAAATTGCACGTAAGTGTGAGCGAGATAGCATGAGTTTTGGGCATCCCAGCGAAAAGGTACTACAGTACTGTTGAAATGATGGCTCGGATTTATTCATAGCGTTTTGGAGACGATGGACACATTATTTTTTGCCGAATTCTGCTCGGAAATGCGAGTTCTGGCCATGTCTAGATTTTACCATATAAATCAATGTATAATTGCAGCCGCGCCGTGCTCTGACCTCAGAGATTTTCATACAACGAGAATTTCAAACATATTAAGACTTTGTGATGCAAAGTATATGTCATCTAAGCCACTAAATCAGGCAGTGTTCTTCATGGCCGGTGGAGATACGCCATATGGTGAAATTGTTAAACCACCTGGTGATCCTTGCGGACCGGTTGTCTCAGTAACATATGGCAAAATCATGGGCATAAACCAGGGTGTAAATGGAACGTCACTACCCAGCACCAATCAGGTCATATTGCAAAACACTAATAAGCGTACGCAATGAACTAAACAGTTCCCTGATTCAATCGTAAATCCAAAATCCAAATGGAACGTCAACAGGTGGTCGCGGACTCTTTCTTCCCATTTTCCTCCTACTTGATTTCATCAATGATCCAAAGGTAGATTGCATATAATGAACTTATCCTAACATTTCTTTTAATTTCATCGCTAAACTTATTTTAGAGCGTGACGGCGAAGAAGTAATGTGCTTTTATTTGCACGTGTCCTCATCCTTGTTATTTACTATCCATTTCTTTTACTTGTTTTTGTTTCGAATGAGGGTTTTTATGCGGTGAGAAATTCGTTTCTTGCTGCCCGTGTGAAAAAATAGTAACTGAGCAGTCAGTTAACTAATTTGGGACAAAAATGACTTACTTTGATTGACATTTCAGTACAAAGTGTAGTGTAAGTCTATCATAGTTAACTGAAATCATTTGAAGTTACAAGTCAATCTAAATTGCTTCATTTGGGACCAAGTGATTTTCTAAGAACAAAAATATAAATTCAATCAACTAAAGTCAACTGAAGTTATAGTCAGTCAGTCATTTCTTTTTCACACGGGTGTCTTTTTTCCCTGTCATTCCATTTCAAACTTAAATAAAACGAATTACATACGTAATCCAAACTTTTCCGCTCCGCAGCAATTTAGTTTACCTCCCGCTTAATGTTTAACCAAAATTTCAATGGACCTTTTTTCATAGCATTTTTGACCTTAAAATATAACTATTTCGACCATTTTCCATACAAAAGTGTCATTTTCGAACAAAATTTCAAAAATTTCAAGAAATGTTGATTTCGGACCAAATTTATGGGCAAGTATGTGTTCGGTTGTTCAGAGACTCCCATTATTTTTGCAAAAAAACATCAGTTCGCTTTGACCAAAACCTTAAAAAATGGCTTTCTGTGTGATTTTTCACACAAAAGTCTATTTTTCGAGGAAAATTTCAAGAAATGTCGATTTTGGACCAAATTTATGGGCAAGTAGGTGTTCGGTTGTTCACAGACTCCCATTATTTTTGCAAAAAAATGGCAGTTTGCCTTGATCAAAACCCTCAAAAATGCCTTTTTCGGGTACTTCCCATACAAAAGTGTCATTTTTCAAGGTTTCTCAGATCCTCAGTCGGAGGCTTATGGTACGAAATAGGTAGGTCAGAATGAGCTCAAAATCAATCCAAAGCTTTGTCTTGACATGTCAAAACTTTTGGCTTTTACAGATCTCAATTATCTTGTCAACTTTTTGAGATATACGGCGAACAAAAAGCTCGTCCGCGGACGCGAACGCGAACGACGCCATACGCACATCGCTATTTTGCAAATATTTCATAGTAAACAACATGTTTTTGGGGGTAGATAGGTCTTGATCGATAGGATTTGATCCCATCTACATTGCCTAGTGTACAGATATGTGCTTTTTCAAGTTTGGCGTGACGTTATAGTGGTCCGAAAGAGGAGATGTCATGAAATTTTGGCTAGTAAAACCAATACTTTTCCTAACAAACAAGTTTGCGGAAAAGTAATAAACAATATATAAATGCGAATATATGAGAAAAGTGCATTTCATTTTATTTTCCATTGATCGTTGCGCAGTTATACGATTATCGTGGTTAGATAGGGTTGTTGACAAACTTATAAGCACTATTTACATGTAATTTATCCACTGATTTGTGCAAAGAAATCGAACGAAAATGTGTGAAATAACGAGAGAACGTGTGTTTTATGCAAATGGCTTGCATGATTTTGAGGATAAAAATGGGATTGGCCCAAACCGCCAGTTTATAGGCGAAATGTAAAATATTTTTGTGTTCCTGAAGACATAGGAGACAGATACTTCATGCAATGTTCTTAAACATTTCAAGATATTCATTTTTGCTTGAAAAACTGGTCTCCTATTTCTCACCAGGAACGCATATATGATTCCCAATGGGAATTTCCCATGTAATTAAGCGCATTTGGCTAATCCCATTTTTATAATCAACAACACATATTTATGTACATGATGAGCCTCCATCATGAATTGAACAAAAAAGTACCCTTAAAGTAAATTCATATCATCACTGTGCACTCCAGCATCACATGCATTAAATTCCTTTTGTACATACGTAGGTATAGCTGTTGTTTTTTCATTCCATCTGAACAAACACAAAAGTGTTGTGTTGGGCTAAAGCCGTTTTCGAAAATGATTATTCGTTTATTGTGCGACATTTCGCTCTTATTAGGAGCATCATCAGGCTGGAGAACAAAAATGTACACAAAAAAAAGGGTAAGTGTTGAAATGCCAATTGTTTCAGCCGAAAATAACCAAATTACGAACCAGTTACATCTGAATTTCAAATGTTTTCGAACGTATTCCATTTTTTTCTTTCGATTTCCACATATTGTATCAGCTACACGTGTCCATCAAAGGAATTTTGTTATTGAGCTTCATTTAGTGTCTGAATATGATTACACTATGCAACAACAAGAAACAACCACAGAGAAGAGAACTTATTTCCAATGTTTTTTGGGCACACTAAATCCAATTCTGGCGTTAGTTTGTCCTGGCACGTCTAGTTTCCAAGATACGTTCATTGCGGTTTCCGTTTTAGATTTGGATTAAGTGGGCCAAAAAAACCTTGGAAATGAGTCTCCTCTTTTTG
>NW_022599330.1:7624-7868 GCF_009176505.1 Sitodiplosis mosellana | reverse complement strand
TCTGTTTCGTTGGCAAATTAAAATGAATCTACTACACGGTTTGTTTTTGGTGCTATTTATCGTTGAATTTTCTGTAAGTTTTTTCTATTCCTTTATCATTTTCATTTTTATCCAACAAAATGCGATGTTTCTATGAATTGAAAGTGAACACGAAATTTCTTTTTCCAGGAACTTCAAGGAAAACGTAAGACAAATTTAGTTTTCGTACACGCTTTTTATGATTTCAAGAGATTTTTCATTTTAA
>NW_022599330.1:0-7614 GCF_009176505.1 Sitodiplosis mosellana | reverse complement strand
CGTACGATTGGTGAGTTATAAACAAAAATGTGCACGAAAACGAAAATTTGACAAAATAAATTATTCGGTTTCCAAATTAGACATATTTTTGACACTTTTAAACAATGGATTTCATTGTTCTCTGACTTATTTCTATCGCATTTCCTGACTAAACCATGGGAAATCTAGGATTATGAATATTTTTTTTCGTTATCTATGGCCAAAAATCAACCAAATACCAGTACTCCCAGTCCTAGGAAAAATTCATGCAGTTGAGGGTTAAATTGGTCTGTTCGCTTCGGTGGTTTTGAAAATGAATACAATGTCAAACCGAACTCAATAGAAAGAACCCCAAAATGGCCGACCAAAATGCCGGAATTGCAAACGAAGATGCTGTCATGGCGGAGCAAAATGCCGGAAGGCCACATTTACTCACACATTCATACACATTCACATCGTCTCATTCACTCAATTGTCATTCCAAACAGTCATTCCATTATACATCATACAAATTACACTACAGCTCGGTCGTTCTGACTAAAATGATTGCCCTCAATCATATATGAAATTAATTTCTTACAATCAGTATTTCATGTTATTTTTCTCAAATTTAAACATTCAATTTTAATTCGCGTTCTGGGTAGTGCTGCCATGAGCGACTTGCGATCTCAACCCTCCACCTACCGCTCTATCCATTTCTTTATTCTACACGCTTCTACAACACCATCGTATGGCATTTGAGTTATTTGGCAATTTTCAATATCGTGAATGACATACTGGTCATTTTGCAGCACCTTATGAATAACATAAGGTCCACGGTACTTTTTATTGAACTTTTTATTAGATCCCGCTGTAGTATCAATGTGTCTTATAACAACAAAATCACCCTCAGAAAACGATTTCGGCGGTCTGTTCTTATTTGCAAGATAATTGGCGCTATTTTCCTGCGATTTTTGTATTGCGGCGGATGCTTCATCTCGTTTCTCTTCTAAATTCTGGTTGGTTTCATCAATGAATTTTTCTTGTAAAAATTCCGTCAAATGATCAACTATTTTTCCTTTTTGATCTACACCAAACAAAAGCTGATTCGGTGTTTTCTTTGTGGAGCCATGTCTTGAGTTATTCAATCCGTATTCAACCTGTTCTAACATTTTCGACCAATCTGAATGATTTACAGGTTCAGTGAGTTTACTTAACATTGCTGTTATGATTCGGTTCACTCGTTCGACTTGTCCATTTGCTTGAGGTGAGGCTACAGCAACTTTAACATGTTCGATGTTTCTTTGCAACAAAAACTCTTCAAATCCCAAGGATGTAAAACTGGTACCTCTGTGACTGATGACTCGGCGCGGGCGACTATACATAGCGAAATATTTGTCCAGACACACTTGAACTTCTTTCGTACCCGTTGATTTAACAGCGAATAGTTTGACGAATTTGGTGAAAGCATCGACTACCAGTAAAATGTATTTTCGCGCTCCTCCCACGTTTGGCAGTGGTCCGAAATGATCGATATGAATCGTATCAAATGGAATTGGCTTTTTCGGAATGCTAAATAAATGTTTTTCTTTTATTCGCGCTGGCACAAAATACACATGATACAGCGAATGCAATTCTTGAGGAACTTTTCAATCTTCGGCTTCATATTCTCGAACCAATAATTTATTCTCACTTGTTCATTGGTTTTATCGATTCCCAAATGATAGATTTTCTCATGAATCATCCGAATCACATTCTCTTCCATTTCTTCCGGTACAATTAGCTGTGGTCGACCAATTTTGTCGTGTCGGAACACCAATCCGTCTTTCAATTCAAATCCATCTACTCTCTCTACTTCCAATCGATTGCGCAAGGCCACTATCTTCTCATCTCGATTTTGCGTGACTTGGATCATAAAATTTAATTCCAACTGATTTGCCACCGTCACTACTTTGCAGGGTATTTTTTTCTCAAGTTCGGCTTCTTCAGATTCGTCATTCGAGTTGTTATTTTCAGAGTCAATATCATTTTCATCTAAGGCGCAAACAGCTACCATTCGGTTCATGATTTCGGATTGATAATCTACTGGCGGTGGCATCGGCTTAATGCATCAACATGACTCATTAAAACTCCACTTCGGTGTTGTATTGAAAATGTAAAATTTTGTAATTCCAACGCCCATCTGGCTATCTTAGGACATATGTTTTTTTTTAATCAAAAGTAAGTGTTAAAGCGCTACAATCGGTTACTATTTTGAACTGGATTCCATGTAAATAATTTCGAAATTTCCGGAGTGCATAAACTATGGCCAATGTTTCCAATTCATAACTGTGCGAACGCGATTCTTCGGGTGATGTTGCCCTGGAGTAGTAATAAACCGGGTGAAAAAGTCCATCTTCCTGTCTCTGTATTAGCATAGTACCATATCCAGTGGAACATGCATCGGTGTGTACTTCGGTTTCTTTGGCTTGGTCGAAAATAGCTAGAACGGGCGGTGATGTGTAATTTCCCTTCAATGTTTCGAATGCTTGAACACATTTGTCGTCGATCTCAAACTTCACACCGTCACGTAATAGTCGTTGTAATGGATGAGCAATTTTCGAGTAATTGGGTACAAATCGACGAAAGACGGAGTATAATCCCAAACACGAATGTACTTGCTTGTATGTGGTGGGCATCGGATAATCTCGCATTGATTTGATGTAAGCGTCACTGGGTCGAATCCCTTCTTAACTTGCCGCATATCCCAGAAATTTAATATTTTCATAAGCAAATCGGCATTTCTCCAAATTTAACTTCAAGCCACATTCGGCCAATCGACGCATAACTTCGGTGAGAATTTCAATGTGTGTTTCCAAATCGTCGGTTGCAATAGTGATGTCATCCATATAAACGATGATTTTGCCATTATCAATCAAATCTCTTAATCGGTGGTGAATATATCTAAAAAATACGGCCGGTCCAATCTTTGTGCCCTGTGGCATTCGATTGTATTCATACTGTCTGAATGGTGTAACAAATGAAGTGTACTTTTTTGAATATTCGGCTACCTTAACGTGGAAGAACCCATTTTTCAAATCCAAAGTGGAAAAGAATTTTTTTCCATCCAAAAAATCAAGGCATTGTCTACAAGCGGCAGCGGATAGTTGTCTCGAATCATTACTTTATTCAGGCTACGGTAATGAACACACTTTCTATACTTTCCATTTTTCTTCTGTACCATCACAACAGTAGAAGTATACGGCGACTCACTCGGTTGAATGAATTTCATCTCCAACAAATCATCATCAATTTCCTTCAATGCACTTCGCTCTTCAAACGACAATCTTTTGGGATAATGATGAATTGGCACGTCATGCTCTAAATGAATTTTCATTTCAAAATCACATTCGTCGGGAATTGCGTCGGGGCATAAATATTCGTCGGTGATCATCTGTTTGATTTGTGCTACGGTTTTCGGATTCAATTGAGGATTTATGTCGAGTTCATGCGGATTGTGTTCAGTTTCGATTGCCATTACATTCATTATAGTACTACGTTGGATATAGTACTACGTTGGATTAAATTAGCGCGATTGCCGGTATCGAAAAGAGACAAACGAGTTACATTTTTTTCACTACACTGGCCACTAACATCAATGAAGGCAACACTTACCAAAGTTGGGGCGCTGAGCGAACGGGCTCCATCGGTATCATCGTTATCGTCATTCCAATCGGTTGATTCATTCACATTGGTGACGGCGGCTACGGTGGTGTTGATTTTCTTCAACTTTCGAGTGTATTTCGGGTTCGTACAGGATCTGCGGTCATGGCCAGGTTTCCAACAATTATAGCAAATGTTTGTTGGACGTTCCTCGTATGGACACATTGGCTTGCGGTGGCCCAAACGAGAACAATTGAAACAACGATCTTCGGTCACAGCGGTAGCGGCGGCTGCGGAATTTGTGCTGACGGTGGAATCGTTTCTGACTTTCAGTTTGACACTTGTAGAATCCGATTTAAAGTCAACACCACGCATGCCTGTCTCGTTCGAACATATTGACAGCATCCTTCAATTCATTCATCGTCTTTGCTGTGGTGAACAATGGATAATCGGTCGTGCGATTGTTCAAGCCTTCTTGGATGAAAGCAACCAATTCAAATTCATTCACATCACTGCGGTACGAAATCGATTCCATTTCCATTATGTATCGACGAACAACTTTCGGTTGTTTTCTTCGTTCGGTTTTTGTGTGCTTGGTAAACTTCTTGTCGGCTTACGGTTCGTCCAAATTCTTGCATCAGACTGCATTTCAATTCATCATCATGGTTAAGGCACCTCGGGACGACAAAAGTCGGGCGGCTCCACTCAACGAGTTTCGCAATGCCAAAAACTTGAGCAATTCATCAGTATTTACTTGCCGGAAAATTTGTTCCAAATGACGAAAAAAATCATTGACGCTGTATGTTCAGTCCTCTCCACTGAATTTGATGATGGCATGCTCAATATCGTGGAAATGAATTTTGCGTACATTCGTGTGAACTGGTGCAACGGGTGCTGCGATTGGTGCGCGTGCTTGTGCTTCACCGACAAATTCACCTCTTTCCATCATGGCGATTTCACGTCGCAATCGTAAAATTTCATGTCGGCGACGTAAATTTGCGAGTTCTCGATCCAATTCATCGGCTTCTTGTTGCGGTTGCTGTGCATTTTGTGCCGGCGGTGCTTGTTCATTTTCATTTTGATTCTGCGGTGGAACATTGTCATTTCGATTTGGATTTTGTGCCAGCGGTGCTTGTTCATTTTCATCTCGGTTCGGCGGTGGTTCATCGTCATTGCCATTCCCATCTCCATCGGCATTATCGTCGGCATTTCCATCATTATTGTCGATCAGAACGGCTTCAACTTCGGCTCGATTGTTAGCAAATAATTCTCTCAATGCTGCTACATTCGGTCTTCCATGAGGTACTTTGATTTCGGCGGCTTCCAATGCATTGATCCATTGATTGCGGTTCATGCGGTTTTCCATTTCACAAAAATATTATGATTTACGTCGGAATTTCAACAAAATATGATAATTTTCTTGTTTATTGGGCGTCGGTTTCCCACTTCTGAGCTTTTGTATAATAATTAAATGGGTAGATATTTTGATTTTTATTGAAATAATTTCTACTTTATTAAACTGGTATGTTCGCTTCGGTGGTTTTGCTTAATATGAATACAATGTCAAACCGAACTCAATAGAAAGAAACCCAAAATGGCCGACCAAAATGCCGGAATTGCAAACGAAGATGCTGTCATGGCGGAGCAAAATGCTGTCATGGCGGAGCAAAATGCCGGAAGGGCACATTAACTCACACATTCATACACATTCACATCGTCTCATTCACTCAATTGTCATTCCAAACAGTCATTCCATTATACATCATACAAATTACACTACACTATCAATTTTGAATGTCCATTTTTGCTTGTACTGAGACGAAACGATTTCATTACAGAATATTTGTATGAGTTCAAAGACAAGTTAACTGATGCTAAAGGAGAAATGCTGTCTACATGTACCGCATTTATTCTGTCAAAAAAGGAAATTATCACGAATGCCCATTGTGTGGCTGGCGCTCCATATGCTTATGTGGTAGCTGGTACGAAAGTTGCATCAGACGAAAATCAAAAAATCAAAATCAAAGTCGAAAAAGAGAACATTGCATGGCACCCTCATTATAGTCATTTAATTGCTGGTGCATTTGATATTGCCAAAATTACACTGAAAACGCCGTTAGAATTCAGCGATACCGTTGGCAGTATCAAACTCTTGGACAACGATTACAATTTGAATAACTCATCAGAAGTGGTCACTGCCTATGGATATGGCGTCTTGAACAACATCGGACCAATGATATTGAGGCGTTGCGATGCGAACTATATATCTGATGTCGATCGTATCAGCGCATTTAACCCACGTCAAACATTGTACTTTACCACTGGCGAAGCTAGGAACGATGGCGAAATTATTACACTTGGCGATTCGGGTGGACCAGTGGTTTCAAAAACAAATGGCAAAATCGTGGGCATAACTACGGGTATAAATGGAACAATACGTGGCCGCGGAATTTTCCTCCCAATTACGTCATTCCTTAGTTTTATCCATGATCCAAAGGTATCTAATCTCAATGCCCCAATTTGTATTTCAATAACGCGAACAAAATGTATTTTTGCTTTTGTTTCAGAGCGTAAAACCACTTCCACCTTCGCTTACACCTAACGAAGCTAAATTCATAGCCGATATAGCGGTACCGGGAAGTAAGTGTGCATTCGAGATCACTTCTAATCTTCATATTTTTTTTCTTTCGACGGCGAAAGAGGAGATTTTTCATGTTTCATAAACCAATACTCATCCTGGGATATTTTTCTATTACAGAATTTCTTACCGTTACCAAGGAAGCATATGCCAATGCCGACGAAGATTTTCAAATACGCTCTAATGCAATCATTTTGTCGGAAACCGAGATTTTGACCTGTGCACATAATGTGCACGGCGCCCCATATGTCTATGTAATAGTAAATAAACTATCAGACAATCCGACAAAAATCCAAGTCACCGAAGACCAAATAGAAATTCATGAAAAATACTCATTCTCTGGATTCGCATTTGACGTTGCCAAGATTACACTTAAAGAACCGTTGGAGTTCAACGAGAACGTCGGCAGCATCGATTTGGTGCAAGAAGATTACAAATTGAATGACCCGTCTGAAATAGTCTCTGTCTATGGTGATATGACATTGGATGGAACAATGAGAACGAGACGTTTTGATATAAAGTATTTGAATAGTGCCATTTGCAAATCGAAGTTGGGCGATCTATTTGATGCAAATCATTTGATGTGTTACACTTTTGATGAGAGTAATGGAAATCCCTGTGCGTTTGGAGGACCAATGGTTCCGAAAAAGACTAACAAACTCGTGGGCATGACCATATTTCGTTCGCGTGGTAAGCCAGTTATTTTTCAACCGATTGCACCGTTGCTCGATTGGATCCGGAAGCCAAGGGTAAGATGTAATCAAAGAAGAAGAATATAGGCTTGAAAAAAGGGGTTTCAGGCGCCTGAAAAACTGAATACTGTCTCTTTTTTTGTTCCTGTCATTTGATGTTCAACAAAAGAACTGAATAAATTTGAAAATTTGAGAAAAATGCATTTTAGTTTTCATTCGCCCATGCGCAGTTACGTGATTATTTGCACGTAAGTGTGAGCGAGATAGCTTGAGTTTGAAGTATCCCAGCGAATGGGTACTACGGAACTGGTGAAATGATGGATCGGATTTATTCATAGCGTTTTGGAGGCGATGGACACATTATTTTTGCCGAATTCTGCTCGGAAATGCGAGTTCTGGCCATGTGTAGATTTTACCATATAAATCGATGTATTATTGCAGCCGCGCCGCGTAACACAGGCAAAAATCGAAAAAAAAGTTTTAAAAAAATGTTTTTAGATTCTAATGGAAATTTTAACCCATCGCAATTGGACTTGATTTTTACAAAAGACACTAACAATTTAAAACATTTCGGCCATTTTCCAGCGATTGGTGTTTCAAACCACCATGCAGTTTATGCAATTTTCAACACATTTAATACTAAAAAAGTACCTCAGATTTTCAAAATACGTAATATTAATAACA
>NW_022599329.1:5415-17329 GCF_009176505.1 Sitodiplosis mosellana | reverse complement strand
TAACCAAATAGCTTCCTTGGTACATTCAGTTAAAGCAATCAGTTCAGCTTCAGTTGATGACAATGCAACACAGTTTTGTTTTCTGCTGCTCCAGCTTACTACTCCTCCGTTTAACTTGAATAAGTACCCGCTCATTGATTTTCCATCATTTCTATCCTGGCCCCAGCTTGCATCAGCATATCCGACCAATCCCTCTTCTCCTTCTGATGCCAAATGAAGTTTGAAATCAGATGTGCCTTTCAGATATCTGACAACTCTTTTCAACTCGTTCCAATCATATTCGCTCGGTTTTGTCACTTTTTGAGCTAATATGGCAATGCTGGCATCAATATCTGGTCGTGTATTTATTGCGATGAACAATAATGAACCAACTAATCTTCTATAGTGTTCATTTGTTGGTAACAGCTGCTGATTTTCTTGATTTTTCTCGTAGCCTGAATCAAGCGGAATCTTTGATGTTTTCGCTTCACCTAAACCAAATTCGTTTACTATTTTCTTAATGAATTTAGTTTGACTGATGTTATAAATGCCATTCTCTCGTTTAACTTCAAGTCCGAGAAAATAATTGACTTCTCCAAGGCATCTGATATCGAATGTCGCTGAAATGTCTCTTTGAACCTTTTTTACGATATCTTCTTTGGTTGCTGTTACTAGAATGTCGTCAACGAAAATTAGTAACAAACACCAATTTCCATCAGAATACCTTTTGATGTAGAGACAGTTGTCTGATGAGCATCGTTTGAAACCAAATGTTTCAAGAGTTTCATTGATTGCATCATTCCAGCTCTTCGGCGCTTGTTTCAAGCCATAGAGACTTCTCTTCAGCAAACAAATATGATTTTCTTTTCCTTTCACTTCGAAACCTGGTGGCTGCTTCATGTAAATCGTCTCTTTGATAATTCCATTCAGGAATGCGGTTTTCACGTCCATTTGATATACTTTCAGCTTTCTCTCAGAAGCAATTGATAGTAGAATTCTGAATGTTGATTGTTTGACAACAGGAGCAAATACTTCATCGTAGTCGACTCCGAATTTTTGTGAGAAACCTTGAGCTACCAGTCGAGCTTTGAAGCGATCGATTTCACCATTTTCATTTGTCTTTACTTTGTACAGCCATTTACATCCGACTGCTTTTCTGTCTTTTGGGAGTTCACAAATTTCCCATGTTTCGTTCTTAATAAGAGCATCAATTTCTTTTTTCATTGCTTGTGTCCATTCGCTCTTATTTTCACTTTCATACGCTTCTTTGATAGTTTTCGGTTCGCTTATCAAATTGATGAATTCAAATCTATCATCGTAGCCAAAACGTTTCGGTGGTACACCTCTGTTGGACCTTGACGACGCTCTTCCAATGACTGTTGGCAAATCGTTGTAAACTGTGTCAGAGCTTGATGAATTTGACGCACTCGACGAGCTTGACGGCATATATTCAGTGCTATCATCTGCATCTGTGTATTCGCTTGAATCAGTGCTATTGTTGGATCTGCTCTCGCTGCTAGATCTTTTATCATTGTTGTCAGTGCTATCATCAGATGCTTCATCTCTGTTCTTTTTTTCTTTCGTCGGTTTGAATGTAACCTCAGTTTCGTGACGAGTTTCTCCATTTGCTTTCATAAAAATCACATCACGACTTATCACAATTTTCCGATTGTCTTTGTCATAACAACGAAAAATGTTCGAATTATTTTTGTCGTAACCAAGCAAAATCATTTCTTTCGACGATTGTTCTAATTTGTGTCTATTGACATTTGGTGTTTTCACATAACATTTTGAACCAAATATGTTCATATCTTTCACTTGAGGTCGTCGTTTGTGCAGAATTTCGTACGGTGTTTTGTTCGTTGCGGATGTGATCATTCGGTTTTGCATGTAGTTCGCAGTTGAAATAGCTTCACCCCAGAATATTTTCGGTAGATTGGCCTCGTTCAGCATACATCGTACCATTTCGATTAGGGAGCGATTTTTCCTTTCAGCAATTCCATTTAGCTGTGGAGTGTAAGGAGAGGTAAATTGAAATTCAATACCCTCGCTATTTAAATATTTTCCCAAAGCTGCGTTCAAATATTCGCCACCACGATCCGAATTAAATCTTTTTGGTTTGAATCCGAACTGATTTTTAACCAAATTTACAAAATCGATTAGTTTTTCACGCACTTCTGACTTTTCTCTCAATAAATAAATCGTCGTATAACGCGAAAAATCGTCGATGAATGTCAATACATAGCGTTTCTTTTGATGTGTTATTGTTCGCATTGGTCCACATACATCAGTGTGAACTAAGTCGAAAATTTTCTTCGTCGACTTTTCTTTTTACTTCACAAATGACTTTCTTGTCATTTTCGATTCAATGCACACTTTGCAGTCAGATTCACAATTTTCAAATTTTGTCAGTTCTATACCCGTGACAAGTTTTTCATTTAGCATGCGCTTAATTGATTCGATATTTCGATGACCAAACACGCGGTGAAAATAATGTATGCATTTTTTATTGTTTTTCAGTTCTTTGACAGTTTACCAATTGAGATGAAATTTCCTTTGATTTCTGGAACGTACATTACATCCGTCAGTACAGCATGCGTTACGTCTCCTTTTTCGTTCTTGAATTGGACTTTCACTGAACCTTTTCCCAAAATATTCAATTTGTAACCGTTAGCGACTTTGACTTGCTTGCCTTCAATCGGTGTGAAATCAGTGAATAGCTCTTTGTGGCAAGTAATGTGACACGTTGCCCCTGAGTCCAATATCCAATCAATCAATTCATCCAGATCATTGAGCTCATGTAATTGCATTTTGAATAATTTTTCGGTCCAATTTTTGTTGTGTGACATGACAACTATTTCTTTTCCGCCAACTTTGATGAAATCAGCTTGAATCGACATAATCATTTCGTCGTTTTCGTTTTCTTCGATCATATTGGCATTGTTTTTATCGTTGTATGCCTTGAGCTTTCTGCAGTCCTTCATTAAATGGTTACGTCTCTTGCAGAAGTAACAGAAGATGGCCTTATTGTCGTTGCTTGAGCTTGCCCCTTTGTTGAAATTTTGCTGCTCTTTGTAGTATCTCTTGTTCGCTGCAATTTTCATGACTTTTTCTTCTTTTTCATCAGGACTGTTTTTGCGTCGAATTTCTTCATCGAACAAATTTGTTAGAACAATTGATAGTGACAAATCGTCTTTTCGCTTTCGAACAGTACTTAACGAAGTAATCAATGTATTCCAGCTTGCAGGTAATGAAGTCAAAATTATGCCAATTTTTGCATTTTCGGTGAATGCTTCTCCCATATCGGTGATGCGTTGGAAAAGATTGTTGAGTGAGTCTATGTGACTTTGCAAATCTTGTCCCTCTTCCATTCTTCTGGTGTACACTTGCCGATACAAACTTACGAAACTTGTGATT
Organism: Sitodiplosis mosellana; assembly: GCF_009176505.1. NCBI lineage: Eukaryota > Metazoa > Arthropoda > Insecta > Diptera > Cecidomyiidae > Sitodiplosis > Sitodiplosis mosellana. The sequence continues at coordinate 13,933 of NW_022599329.1, read as the reverse complement.
GAATCGCTTTCATGGAATTCTTTCAGCTTTTCCCAAGCGCCTTTGGCATTTGATTCATTTCGTATATGCACGAGCTGGTTGTCCTACACGTTCAAGCCAATTATTGCCTTCGCAGTTTGATCTTTTTCAGTCCAAACATCAGTGACAGGATCTGGTGCTTCGTCAGTAATTATTTTCCACACTTTTTCCTTGATCATGAGTAACTCCATTTTAAACTTCTAATTCTGGTAGTTTTTGTTGTTCAATTTCGAGATTTGAACTTTGGTTTCCATTTTCTCACGATAGTTTTTTTTTTTGTTTCAGTTCTTCAGAACAATTATGCCCATAACCAATGTTAAGTTGAAGAAAGAAAGAAATTATGTGTGTTTAGTTTAGAGTATATTTTTAATGACTGACACACTTTTATATTGACAATCAATTCTAAGGTATAGTGATTATCACATATCTACACACGTACCAATCTTGCACTCAAAAGCATTTACCGTAATTTCACTGAGCTCTATTACGAATATGCCAACCAATTGCCTACTGAATGTTCTCTTTACACATTTAAAAAGCGACTCAAGGAAATAGTTCTTATGTGATCGTTCGTGCAGTCATTTCTCTCCTAATTTATAATAACTAACGCCTACTGACTTTCTTTCTTTTTCCCTTCAAATTGATGTAAACTCTTAATATAATAGAAAAAAAACAATTGCAATCGACAAAAAATAACAAATATTTGGTCCAAAAAATTTATATGTATGAACTGGTAACTTATTTAGAAATCCAAACATTCTTGGACAAAAAATGAAATGATGAAATGGAAAAAAAATCCCTATGTTGTTCCCTAAGTAATGTGGTCATAATTTGTAAAGTAATTTAAATATCAGATCTCAACCATTGTACAACTATGTACACACGTAAGCATAAAGAAACCGAATAAATAATAATAATAATCCGTCAGAAGTTGTAACTACCTATGGTAATGGTGTAAATGTTCGAAAACATTTCAAGATATTCATTTTCTTTTTGAGAAACTTGCCTCCTATTTCTCACCAGGAACGCATATATGAATCATATATATATATATATATTACATGGGAATCATATATTATATGAATTAAGCGCATTTGGCTAATCCCATTTTTATAATCAACAACACATATATATGTACAGTCTGAGCGATATGTCTTGACCGCATTGACATTTAGAAATAATGCTGAAAAACAAGAACGGTTGTACCAACCAAACAATGTACGGAACAAAAACACAACGATTTTATGTAGCGGGAGTGAGATAAACCTATTTGCGCATAAAGTCGTCATGCTCATACTCATTCTGTGTTAGCATCGAAGCAAGTGCATGCATACACAACCCCTGCACCACACTAACAAAACAAAGTAAAACACGAATTTGCGATGAGCGCATTCAGTGAAGTTCATTTCAATTCTTTACGTCGTTAGACGCACTCATGAACGCGACAAATTGAACACATCAACAATGTTCCGTAATGAAAGAAACATTTTTTACTTATAAAATTTATGTTTATCACGTATTACGCTCTCACAAAAATCAATTTTGCACATTCGTGACATTTTTATTTTTTTTTGTCTACTATTAACAAATATAAAAAAGATTCAATAATAGATTGAACGATCTGTGTCACAACTTTTGACACTTGTCTCGTAGCGCTAGAAGTGAGCTGTCAGACGCTTGGATGCAGGACCTTCGCATGCATACACACAAACAACTGTCACATTGAGTACAGCACATTCAATATGGAGGCCTTCCATTGTTTTACAATGCGCACTTCACTCATCATCCATTTCTAATACACATATACGAACACAGAGTCATAGCGGAGAAATGAGTGCTGTGATGCGTCACCTGTGTTAGCGCTGTTCATACATTCAAATATTGGTGAACTTGCTGAAAAAAATATTCTCACTAATTTAGTATAGAAACATGCAATGACATTTCGAACGAATGACGAGCAACCGACTTGCAATTGCGGAGAGCGAGCTGTGCGTTTGTATGTATTGGTTGGCATTTGAATCTGAAAGATGTTGTATGTGCGTCTCACTCTCTCATTCATAATCATTCGGATGGCGCATTGAAATGGAATATAAACATAAACAAACCAACAGCGTTCATTCTCGTCACTATTTCATTGCAGCGATGAATTTATAAAATGAACAGCGCCATACATTTAAATATTGGTGAATATGCTGAAAAAATTCGCACTCATTTAATGAGTGTGTCGCATGTGGATGAGATAAAGCAAAGCGAGAGACGCACACACAACATCTTTCGGATTCAAATACCAACCAATACATACAAACGCACAGCTCCCTCCTTGCAATCGCAAGTCGGTTGCTTGTCATTCGTTCGAAATGTCATTGCATGTCTCTTTACAGCATTATAGAGTGAGTAGCATGACTATATGTTACAAGGCGCAGAATTGCCAACAACTGTCAATGCGGTCAAGACATATCGCTCAGACTGTACATGATGAGCCTTCATCGCGAATTGAACAAAAAAGTACTCTTAAAGTAAATTCATATCATCACTGTGCAGTCCAACATCACATACACCAAATTCCTTTGGTGCACACGTATAGCTGTTATTTTTTCATTCCATCTGAACAAACACAAAAGTGGTGTGTTGGGCTAAAGCCGTTTTCGAAAATGATTATTCGTTTGTTGTGCGACGTTTCGCTCTTATTAGGAGCATCATCAGGCTAAAGCAAAAAAATGTACACAAAAAACAATGAGTAAGTGTTAAAACAATTGGCAACAGCCGAAAATAACCAAATTACGAACCAGTTACGTCTGAATTTAAAATGTTTTCGAACGTATTCCGTTTTTAGCACATGAAATGTAGAGCTACTAATCTTCTTTTTTTATTAATACTTTTTGACTACTCAAACAAATGTTGGTGAATTTGAATTACACAGTGCAACATTTTTTCGGTCATGGATGAGGGACTCACTTTAACCAATCGCTTCTGAAAGTACTTACCAAAACTAGATATTCTGCATCATTAGTTTTGCCAACTTACATCATATATTCATTTTATGAAATTATGTATTTTTGGCTCAAACTGGATTTTGAGCACATTTCCGATATTTTCACAAGGCTATTTCTCGGTGAACCGTAAGAAATATTGTTTTTGTGTCTTCAGCAAAGTTGTAGGTATTGAATTGGAAAAAAAAAATGCAAAACAAACTTACCCCAAAAAAAGGCATCTAGGGCCTCAAAATCGCAAAAATGCCCATTTTTTTACCATTTTTCAACCATAACTCGCAGCGTATCCAATTTTTATGGCCACTGTCTTCAGCAATTTTGTAGCCAACGTATAACTGGACAACTTTGCTCAACATATCAACCCGGAAAAATCATGTTCTATCTATCTTTTTGGATCAAATCACTCGTTGGTACCAAAAATGGTCATTTTGTTGTAAATTTTGGCCTATTACATGCAAATATCTGTATATCTTTCCATATTTTACGCTTTTATTTTCGTTTAAGTGTCTCCACGGATAATGTGGACTTGTTTTTAAGCTAGTTTAGTGGAAAAAATCGCTCATTTGTAGGGATATTTCGAGTTTTGGACCAATTTTTGAGCGTTTGGTGGACATTTGGCCAAATGAAATCATGTCAACAGCCATATTCATTTTCTAATGTATGCTACAATAAAGCTTATGTTTACAGCTAAAAAATTGGGCCAATACGATCCACCTATGATGTCCAGTTGCAAAGTTATGGCTCCCCAAGTGATGACATGTCGACTTTTTGCACTATTTTGGTACTAATCATCGCTTGGGCAGCCATAAGTATCCTACCAGACGACATAATGAAACAAAACGACCAAGAGAATCTGTGTATGATTTTGATGACACCGAAGACAGCCATTCACAGCCATCAACCAGCTATGCGACTAGGAATTTTAGAATCGAAGTTCCATCGATTCGTGACGCAATATTGGACTTAAGTCCAAAGTCGAGACCAGCATCTCCACGCGAAGGCATGTGTGGTATTTGCACCACCAAACCATACGACATGCTAGTAACACCATGTGGCCATTTGTCATGCGAGAGTTGTTTCAACCAATGGAAAAAGAAATTCAGAGAAAAGGTCATAGAAAAACACACGACAGAACAAATGAGAGAACGGAGAAAACAACGCATTATTGACCAAGAAATGCAAAAATTGACATGCATGTTTTGTCGTAAGAAAATAGATGGTACTCATAAGGCCTATCAAAATTGATTTTATTTACATACGATGTTTTTTTTTAAGACGAATTCTATTTCATTTTATTTTTTTTTTTTCATTTTGTCCCGACAAATTTTACTGTCTTTACCATTTTTTTTATATTGTTTTGTTCGATGCATGTCGAGGGAAAAAGCAATAATATGGTTTCTATTTAAAACGACTTTATGACGAAATCCTCAAGACTGACTACATTCGTTTTCGAATGCAATTTTTATTTACAAGATACGGATTGAAATAAAAGAAGAAACGAAGAAAGTGTTTTTTTTCTATTTATCTTTTTACACATAATAATATGAAGCGCCTCAGATATTTTTCAACACGTGTGCACTCAGAGCTGTCTTTTTAAATTGATGCTGGACATGCATATGTAACAACGCTTGAGACTAAATCAATATTTCTTTGTTGTGAGGTCAAAGTAGTTGTGTGTTAAGCAAAATGACAGGCTCATTAGTCCCTTTCGACAAAGAAAGAAGCAAGAAGAGAAAAAACAAAAGAAGACCATAACTTCACATATGAATATTTATATCATTGAAATTTTCTCTCTTTTTTCCTTTTATTCATTTGCTTTTTTTATTGCATACAGATCCATGTGAAAAAAAAAACCAGTTTCAAGTATTTTCACCATTTCTCCTTCACACACAATCTGTGTTTTTTTTGCTATCTTCTCTTCATTCGTTTAACATGCTCAAATAACATTCAAGCCGATATGCGAATAAGGGCTGCGTGGCCGAGAGGAATGCGCATTGCGCTTGGTTCTGAAGGTCAGAGGTTCGATACACAGTTCTCGGCTTAGATTTTTTCCCACACATTTGCGCTTAGAGCTGTGAAAAATGTATCATTGACATTTTCTCTCTTCTTTCCTTTTGTTAATTTGTTTTTTTTTTATTGCACAAAGATCCATTCAGAAGAAAAAAAATAAATAGAAAATTTCCACATTTGTGTTTTTTTAATCTAGTTTATTCTTCAAACTATGGTAAAATGTGATTTATAACATCATCTAATTTGCTCATGACTTTTGCCAGAAACGTCAATCGAGTTTTGAATGACAACACACTTGTGCATTCTTCTTCGGTCGCCAAAACCATCTTCACGACATCAATCGGAATTCGGTGAATTATGCTCATCGACTCTGCTTTGATGTCACAAATAAACACTCTATTGAGCCCAGCAAACCGTACAACACTTTTCAGAAAGTGGATTTTCTCTTCCATCATCTCGCTTCCATCTTCGAGATCAGCAATGAATTTCACAAATCGGGGTTTTACATTGCATTCGGTGGCCAGACGCTGAATCGTGTCTTCACTCTGTGATGCCATCCTTGCGCTCTTTTTGGCTTGGTTCTTATCGCAAAAGAAACACGAAAAATATAGAATTAAAATGTTTTCAAAACAAATTGTCAGCAATTTCTCAGTTGTGACACAAATTTGTTGCTTACATTAAACAGAAGAATGAATAATGTCGCCTGTGTTTTTTCTGACTCTCTTATGCCACTCGGTGTGTTTGTTTTCGGAAATCGACTAATTTCACAGTATTGAAAATGATGCTGCACCTTGTGCATGTATATGTAACAACGCTTGAGACTAAATCAATATTTCTTTGTTATGATGTCAAATTAGTTGTGCCTTATGCAAAATGACAGGCTTATTAATCCCTATTGACGAAGAAAGAAGCACGAAGAGAAAAAACAAAAAAGGACCATAACTTCATATATGAATATTTATATCATTGAAATTTTCTCTCTTTCTTCCTTTTATTCATTCGCTTCTTTTATTGCATACAGATCCATGTGGAAAAAAAAACATTTCAAGTATTTTCACCATTTCTCCTTCACTCACAATGTGTGGTTTTTTTGCGATTTTCTCTTCATTCGTTTAACATGCTCAAATAACATTCAAGCCGATATACGAATAAGTGCTGCGTGGCCGAGAGGAATGCGCATTTCGCTTGGTTCTGAAGGTCAGAGGTTCGATGCACAGTTTAGGTGGCGGTTTTTTTTTTAATTTTTTCTCTTTGATTTTTTCAGATCAATTCATTCATGCACAGTTTAGGTAGGAGTTTTTTTTTCATATTTCAAACACGTGTGCACTCAGAGCTGTCTTTTCATGCGTTACGCAAAATGACAGGCTCATTAGTCCCTTTCGACAAAGAAAGAAGCAAGAAGAGAAAAAACAAAAGAGGACCATAACTTCACATATGAATATTTATATCATTGAAATTTTCTCTCTTTCTTCCTTTTATTCATTCGCTTCTTTTATTGTATACAGATCCATGTGAAAAAAAACATTTCAAGTATTTTCACCATTTCTCCTTCACTCACAATGTGTGGTTTTTTTTGCTATTTTCTCTTCATTCGTTTAACATGCTCAAATAACATTCAAGCCCATATACGAATAAGTGCTGCGTGGCCGAGAGGAATGCGCATTGCGCTTGGTTCTGAAGGTCAGAGGTTCGATACACAGTTTAGGTGGCGGTTTTTTTTCAAATTTTTCTCTTTGATTTTTTCAGATCAATTCATACACAGTTTAGGTAGGAGTTTTTTTCATATTTCTTTTCTCTTTTTTATTGCATACAGATCCATGTGAAAAAAAGACATTCCAAGTATTTTCACCATTTCTCCTTCACACACAATGTGTGGTTTTGTTTGCTATTTTCTCTTCATTCGTTTAACATGCTCAAATAACATTCAAGCCGATATACGAATAAGAGCTGCGTGGCCGAGAGGAATGCGCATTTCGCTTGGTTCTGAAGGTCAGAGCTTCGGTACACAGTTAAGGTGTCGGATTTTTAAAAAAAAAATTCTCTTTGATTTTTTCAAATCAATTCATACACAGTTTAGGTAGGAGTTTTTTTCATATTTCATTTCTCATGCAGCTATAATATTTGGAAAAAACCCATGAAGCATAAATTAATTTTTCCATTTGAGTTTGGCTTAGTTTCATTTTTGTGTGTTTTTCACACTTTCATCGATGCAGTCATAAAAATTGAAATTTATTTTCCCCAGAAGCGCATAAAAAAGAAAGTGGAAAAGACTTTCGCAGCCATTATTGATCATGCATAGCTCGAAATGGTTTAAAAATGACCTGCATATAGATGCGAGCATGCAATGTGAGGTAGTTATACTGTCGCCATTTACATGCGTTGTGGAAATTCCCAGACAAGAATAACAAGTACTAACACAGATTAGTAGGTATGGTTTTTTTCATTTATTCATATTTTTTGTGATGACAAAGAAAGACTATTTATTAGCACGTTTAGACGAACTAAATATATTATAATAGCGACGTTTTTCGCCATTTTTCGTCCTTACATTGCCGTCGTAAAATAAAGTGAGCTGCAGTGTCACATCATAATACCAGTATTGGCTTCGAATTCGGTTTCCTGCTTCGGTGGAATGGTTTGTTTGTTCGAGGTAGTCGAAAAGCACTTTGAACTTATTGAATTTCAAAGTCCAATTCTTTTCCCATGTCCAGAATCTATTATAAAATTGAAAAATTCTCAGTGCTTGATCTTTGTTTTTTAAACCGTTGCCATGAAAAAAGCATGCCAATCCAATCCTATCAGCGTAACCAAAATCACGCCTTAATAAAATATCCATGGCGTAGTTCGGCCATGATTCCATAGAAAAGAAATAATCGCTCATTTCATCCTTAAATTTTGCAGCCCAAGGAATTTGTCTCTCACGTAACTGAATTTTTGCAAGAAGATGATTCCGCTGTATTTCTCTCGCTGTATTTCTCACCGTGTATAGCAAATTTTCAGGTATCAAGTGTTTCTTTTTAAAGCGGTGCTCATTCTCTTCATATGAGGCATTAAGTAAACCATCCGAATTATCGTCTAATTCACCATTCATTTGTGAGTCGTAATTGCCAATCCCTTGTGATGATCCTTCATAGAAAGATAGAATCATTCGAGAGAAAAAAATGTCAATTTCATTGTGATATTTTTCTGTTTATTATCTCTTTCTGCATTTATTTTTTTTTTACTTTACAATATGATATGTTATTAATTGAAAAATTGAAATGAATGAAAATCTAAATATAGTATGTTTATTTTTTTTTTGGAATTTGAAAATAGCAGTCTGTTAACATCATGTTTATCGATAGTATCTGGCCAAGTTTCCCTTTAAGCGCAAACCATACTTGTGTAACTATATGAGTAATATAGTGGCGGCAATTAGTTGGAATAGATGATTAATAACTAAATGAAATAAAACTATGTTCGGTTATATTTATGATAATTTTATTAATTCGAAGTTTGAT
>NW_022599329.1:4444-5405 GCF_009176505.1 Sitodiplosis mosellana | reverse complement strand
AATTGTCAAACCGATGAGACTGTGAACATAAGATCGAGCGGTCTACACTTGAAGACTAGCCTCATTTGATTCAGGTCAATTTGATCGAAAATCGTGAACTTACCCTGTCGCATAATTTTCCGTATCATGCGTTCTCTATTATAATTGGCACCAGCAGGCAATAGTTTCATGTGCATTTGGCTTAAATCCACTAATGACCAGTCTGCTTTGCGATGAGTTTTGGTGCTCAAATCGTATGCAAATGAATTTCCGAACGCAATATACTTTGAATTAATCTCCAATCTCATATTGTATTCCTTCATCCCAATGAAGAATTTAAGGAGTTTCGTGCCATCTTGCACATTTTGTCCACACTCGATGTAAAAAGCCGACATGAAAGCGGGTGAAATAAAGTTGTATATTGCAAAAAGAGTCATAATCTCCAGTCTTTTCGTGGAATCTTTTTCACAAAGTGGATCACTTGCAGCGAAGAAACGAAATACCCACCTTGGTATTTGATTGAATACCTTCAAATCAAAATGGAATTGAAGAGCTTTTTTTCGGCACCTTTCAATTGCGGCAGCCATATCAAATTTTTTATCACGATTTTCCGCGGGTAGAAAATTGAGATAAACTTCATCATCAGCATCGTTAAAATCGTTCAAGGGATTTAGGTCGTTCGATGCGATCTTCACGAATTCCATATCATTACTTGTGGATAGCACCGGTTCGCGAGCATCTCTCATCAAAAATTCATCCTCTTCGTCGTCATCGCTGTCAAGGAAATAAACACGATTATTATCCTTTGGTTGCGCCGTTTTCGCTTTTATTCCACTCGTGGATGGCACCGGTTCGCGTTCGGTTACCGAGTCGAGTTCTCCGTCGTTTGATGATGATTGTAGAGTTAGTTCCGCTTCATTCGCAGCCTCCATTAGCCAATCGTCCTCTCCATCATTTAAACTTGATTGCAAACTCAATTCCC
>NW_022599329.1:0-4434 GCF_009176505.1 Sitodiplosis mosellana | reverse complement strand
CAATCGTCCTCTCCATCATTTAAACTTGATTGCAAACTCAATTCCCCATCATTCAAACCTGGGCTGGAATTCTAAGTCATTCCACCAAAATCATTCGGAATTATTTTTTTTCGTACATAAGACCATATTGGAGTGAAAGAGAGAGATTCCACTATTTTTCAGCGTTCCACCGGAATTATTTCTCACACATTCCACTCTTCCTTGAGTTATCGGAATAATTCCGGTGGAATGCTGAAAAATAGTGGAATCTCTCTCTTTCACTCCAATATGGCTTATGTACGAAAAAGAATAATTCCGAACGATTTTGGTGGAATGACTTAGAATTCCACCCCTGATGATGATTGTAGAGTTAGTTCCGCTTTATTCGCAGCCTCCATTATCCAATCGTCCTCTCCATCATTTAAACTTGATTGCAAACTCAATTCCCCGTCATTCAAACCTGATGATGATTGTAGAGTTAGTTCCGCTTCATTCGCAGCCTCCATTAGCCAATCATCCTCCCCGTCACTTAAATCGTTGTTAGCAAAAAGGGTATCCACGGTACCAATAAACAATCGTCGGCTCATTTTTAATCACGAAACAATGAATACTTAATGACACAATACAAAAAATTATAGTTAACTTTTTTGACGTAAAAACAATTAATGACACAAGACAGAAAAATCAATACTGTATGGATCAGATGCTAATTGAAGAATGAACAGTGTTGCAATATTTGTCAACATTACAGCTCCTACAATACTCAAACTCACTCAAATTACCAATAACACTCACACTCACACATTCGAAAAAAAGGACTATGATAAGAAAAATATGTGAAAAAAATATTTGGAAAAAGACTTTCCTCGGTCTAGCGACATTCCGTCTCATAGATTGCCGAATGTCGTCTAATTCAGGTATTTAGGTCCTAATCAGTCTAAGACAAAGTGACGCATTTACTTTAGACTGACAGACGCGTTTTGACGTGTCATTGAATCTTAGACCGATTGGCATTTGTGTTTTAGACAGAATAGACACAATCAAAGCGTCGCTCAGTCTAAGACCTAGTGCCGTTTTATATTGGACTTTGAGTCGTAATTTAAATAGACTGATCGACGGACTAGTATGGACCGAGTGTCGTTGGACTCAAAATGACTAGACTGTTTGACATGTAGCCAGATTTAATATAACACTTCATATATAAATAAAAGATTGGCATACAATTTATTTTTTTTCCAAACTATGTTTTATCATACACTAGCGTTACCCTGCGTACTTTGCTACGCTCTTAGTATGCAGTGAATGAGGATCAAATTTATTCCTGTTATCGATTGTTTGTGAAAATATATATGAGGCTGTGAGAATGAAAATGGCAATACAGGAATAAACATTCTGAAACGCATCAAGAAAAAAAAATCGCAAAAATGAATCATGAGTTCTGAATATGCAAAATTGAAACATGAATTTACATGGGCGGCATAGGAGGTTCATGGTTCACTTTTGCGTATTCAGAACTCATGATTCACTTTTGCGAATTTTTTTTTCTTGATGCGCTTCAGAATGTTTATTCCTGTATTGCCATTTTCATTCTCACAGCCTCATATATGTCTTGTCATTTAAATATGGAGATACTACTGTGTCCAAAAAGTAAGGTGACATTGCATTTATTTTGAAAATTCTTTATTTATTCTTCCAAATCAATTTCATCGCCTTCAAAGTAATCCCCTCCCGATACAATGCACTTATGCCAACGGATTTTCCAATCTTCGAAACAGTTGAAAAAGTCGACTTCAGGGATGGCCCTCAGCTCCGTCTTCGCTGCGGCTTCAATCTGCTCTATCGTCTCAAAACGGTGTCCCCGGGGCGGTCTTTTGAGCTTGTTGAACAGCCAGAAGTCGCACGGTGCCAAATCAGGTGAATACGGTGGTTGTGGAACGATATGAGTCGAGTTTTTGGCGAAATGTTCACGAAGAATGATCGCATTGTGAGACGATGCATTATCATGGTGCAAAAACCAAGAGTTGTCTTTCCACAATTCCGGCCTCTTTTGGCGGATAGCGTTACGCAAACGACGCATAACACTCAAATAATATTCCTTGTTGACTGTTTGACCCGGGGGAAGGAACTCATAATGCACAACACCCCGATAATCGAAGAAAACAGTCAACATGACCTTGATTTTTGAGCGACTTTGGCGCGGTTTTTTTGGTCTCGGCTCACCTTTGGCACGATATTCGCTCGATTGGTCGGTTGTTTCCGGGTCGTAAGCATAGATCCAAGTCTCGTCTCCAGTGATCATGCATTTCGTCTTGTCAATGTAGTCAGAAAGCATTGTTTCACACACGTCAACTCGACACCTTTTTTCCAAAAAATTCAATGATTTCGGTACCAGTCGAGATTTGACGCGTTTGAGGCCCAAAACATCCTTCAAAATGGTATTGACTGAGCCTTTCGATATGCCAATATCATCAGCAAGGTCTCTAATCGTTAATCGACGGTTTTCCAACACCAAATCTTTAATTTTTTGGACGTGAGCTTCGTCGGTTGAGGTTGATGGTCGCCCAGCACGCTCTTCGTCTTCGACACATTCACGGCCTGCTTGGAACTCACTATACCACTTGTAAACATTTTTTTTCGACATAGCCTCATCACCAAAGGCTTTCTGCACCATCCTCAACGAATCCGCAGCAGAAAATTGATTCCGCAAACAAAATTTAATGCAAATTCTTTGATCAACAAATTTCGACATCGCAAAAAACGAGAAATTCACTTTTAGCAGTCCACAAAACGAAGCGTATCTCAAAAACTAATGAATATTTTGACGTGTAATTTGGCAGGGATGTCAAAGACAGTCCTACCAACCTAAAAATAAAAGGATTTTTTCAAATTCCCCAGCGCGCTAAATTTTAAATGCTATGTCACCTTACTTTTTGGACACAGTAGTATACATATATATATGAGAGCCTGAGAGTGAAGGTTCTTGATGTGAACAAAAAATTATCTCTTCTAGTCATCTCCAAAAAACAACATCTTGTCAGCCAAAAATCCGTTAATACGAAATGATCCATATAAGAGTATACTACATGGACTCCACATTGTGGTACTTCAGCGTTTATTTTTTTAGGGAGTTAGTTTTTGGGATTGACATGTTCAGCATAGTTGTAGCACTTGATGAGTAGAGTAAATTTGATCGAGACAAGATGTCAAAATAATTTACCATTGGTGAGTTATAACCTCAAATGTCAAATAAATGGCGCTATTTTGACATCAGCTGTCATACTTTCACGGCTGTATCTTTTAAAGTACTTTAAATATTTGGTTGGTTATTATTGCATTTCGTTGGTCTAACCTCAAGCTTTCAAACGCCGGTTAGGATGCTTCAATATCATTCTTGGTTCAAGAAATATTCATATGTGTTGAAGGTGATGAAAGTGAAAAAAAAAAAGTTTAACCGTCTCCATTTCCCAAACAACGGTTCGGTGGAGCAAAACATATATACCATTTCGAAGCAACATGAGCTTGTGCATCATACTGTATCCCCACTTTTTCAATTTCCAAGAATTTTCTCTATTTAAACAAATACTAAACGGACCGTACGCTCAATTTTGTCCAGCACAAAAATTCATCTACATTTTTCAATAAAAATCACAAAATCCAAAAAAAAAATTCAAAATTCTCTCGGTTACTATTAGTTCACATAATTACGCAACAAACAGTGCAAAGAATTGATTGAAAAAAATAAATTAGGTTCATGAAATAGTCCGCGATACATTTTTCTGGCAGTCGTACGCTCAATTTAGTCCATAACTGTATATATATATATATTAGGGCGGGTCAATTTGTAGGGAGCAAAAAAAGTCGATGAGCGCGATAACCTAGTGCGATTCTATGGGCCATTCTAAGAACTTTTCACCAAGAGACCATAGCTCTATCTCGAAAAACGAGCCCGCCCATTTTTACATGTAGTTATTTTCCCCAAAAAATCAAAATTGGACTCAAAAAGTGCATAAAAAGGGCAAAAAACATATTTTTATGTGTGTATATGGGAGGTTTTCGGGGTCAAGGAATCCATTTATGATATTTATTTTAAAAAAAAGTGCCGCCAGAGGGCGCTTTCCTACAATTTTCTACTTTTTTTGGGAAAATTGACGTTTTTTCACCATTTTTTAACCATAACTCCCGCAGTATACAATTTTTTGACTCACCGTTTTCAACAATTTATATTCAAAGGAAAACTGAACAACTTTCCTGATCATATCAGCCTGAAAAAATCACATTCAACTCACTTTATTGGCTTAAAACCACTTTTCGCTACAAATTGATATTTTAGAACATTTTCGATGCCACATAACTCTTCAACTGCTTGAAATAGAGCAACGCCACCTGAAGCAAGTTTTTAGTACTCCTCAAGAACTTTGCATATCGAGTACTAAAAGTACTAAAAAAGTACTAAAA
>NW_022599328.1:0-24286 GCF_009176505.1 Sitodiplosis mosellana | reverse complement strand
AATTGCTATGTCGTTACGTACATTGGGACAATTTGCGATCCCATTCACGATGTCGTACATGAATACAATAGATGCATTCACTCTTCTACGCTCCAACGATGTCATGTTCAACGCCTCAAGTCGCTTGTTGTAGTCGGTGATACTGTAGCCGTTGGCCGCTGTACGGTATTCTCTTCGGGCGAACTGGGTGAATTTCCTCAAAACGCTCTCGATTTTGTCGATATGTATGGCATAAGTTGGCAGCCATACAACGTTGCAGTACTCAAGATGAGACTGAACCGGTGCGTAGTATAGTGTTTTGAACGTTTGAACGTCGGTTATGTCGTAACAAAATCTTTTGATGAATCCCAAGGCTGCTGTAGCTTTCGAAGTGATCGCGTCAATGTGCTTGACAAAGCTCAGCTTCTGGTCAATGATGACGTCGGAATCTTTGTGGTCCAATACGCGCTTGAAGGTAAAATCACCGTATTTGTAATTAGTGTCGATGATGTCTTTCCTTTTTGTGGTGATTGTAAGGATGGCGCATTTGTCTAGGTTCAGGTGCAAATTGTTTACGTCGCACCAAACCCTCAGCTTGTCGATGGCTCGCTGTAACGCTTCCGCATCCGTGCTCGAGTGGATGATTTTCGCGATTTTTACATCATCGGCGAACAAAAAAATGAACACGTCGTCCATTTCGTCCACTATGTCGTTGATGAACAACAGGAATAGTGTGGGTCCGAGATGACTACCCTGTGGTACGCCAGATGATACGTTGAATTGATTCGACTCGCTGCTCCCTTAAATACTTAATGAATTGTGTTCGGTTTGACAGGTATGATTCGATCCAAGAAGAATTTCTGGCAGGTTGAACGATCTGAGTTTCAGAATCAATCTCTTGTGGTTTACTCTGTCAAACGCTTTACTGAAGTCCGTGTAGCAATGATAAAATTTGCCTATGTTTTTATATGGAGCACATGTTTATGCTATATTTAAGCGACATCTCCACGGTACACGCTGAACTATGAAACTTCTTTATAAATATACTGCCAACTATCAATGACAGCAACCAATGACAGCAACAATAGAACGTATTTGTATTGCAAAATACTTGCACCTTGCAGATGGCGCCAAACCAAACGTCATTCTAGTCATTTTTCTCATTGCGTGTAGAGAACGTCTACTTGCGCACCAGAATTTATGCCTCTTTGGGCATAGTAGATGAATTCGGTGAGATTAGATGCAGTAGATCTGGACTTCATGAAGCCGTGTTGCTTCTTGATGATTTTCTCCTGTACCAGCGACAGAAGTTTGACGTTCACCAAATGATCGAAGAACTTCGCCACAGTTTGGAGCTTAGCTATGCAACGGTAGTTTTCAATCTTCGATCTGGCCCCCTTTTTCCATTTGTCAGGGAAATGGCCAGCTGACAATGATTCGTTGAAGATCTCGGTGAGTGAAGCCGCCAAATGACTCGCACAATTCTTTAGTATCAATGGGTGCATACCATCAGGACCCGTACCTTTCTTGGTGTTCACGGCTTGTAGCTCTTCAAGCACATAATTTATGTCGAGCTAGAATTCCTCAGTTTGCTGTGACTCATCGTAATTGCTACTGAAGAAGTTCGCGAACAGGTTGGCTTTTTCGGTTTCGTTTGCTGTGCGCACATCACCAAATTCCATGACTTTTGGTCAGGCCCGTAATCAGACGGGTGCTTGGGGGTGCTCAGCACCCTCAAAATCTTGTCGAGCACCTCCAGAATTTTTTTGAGTATTTGTTCAGCACTTTCTTGAAAAATTTCCGATAATGTTTGATACTTTTTTCTGCCTACACACAAAAAAGTTGAGACAAAATCGGCAAATAAATGAATCATCATTTCAGTATTTTGCTTCAGTGTTTTAAATCAAAGCATTCTTCTATACATCGGCTATCGGTTCTGTTTGGATTCATATGAAAACTTGGTTATATGAACTGCGTTTACTTGTATTTATTGTTTTTGCTAATTAGGCATTTCAAACTCGATATTAATCCCAATTTGATTACTGCATACACAGTTCAATTCACAAAACATACGAAAGTCAAAACAAAATTTGCAAGATCAGCGCAGATCAGCGTCGTCACCACTTGATTTGATAATAATCATATTTTATTAATATCACCGACAAAAATATAGAATTGTTTGGTTTAATATCAAATGTAAACAATTGAACGAAGAAGTACGATGCATGAAAAGAAATTGAATTTGTGTCAGTTCGTAATCAGCTCATCGATTAGTCGGTTGTTTTCTTGCAAAATCAATAGCAAAGTTTCGATACTGACTTTTACATTTAAAATGTCTTTGCCACAAAAAAAAAACATCGAATAAAAGTGGAAAAGGTGTTGAACCGAAACGAAATCCAGAGGTAGATGTTACCATTATCGCTTGAAAAGCAAATATTATCTTAGATTATTAACAAATATTTTTAGGCTACATTGGAAAGTTTTTGGAACAAAAAAAAGCCGAGCGAAAGAAGCAAGTTCAACTACTGCAGAACGAGTTGATTCAAGTGAAATTGTTCCAAGCGTGATTGTTTCAGAAGAAATTGCAAGTGGATCTGGAACCACATCCGAACGAACTGAAACTATTCATGAGCCGAACGATATCTCACAGAAAGGAGAAGACAAGAAGATTCAAGTTTTCAATAATTACAAATTCAAAAAGCAGGAAGATGGACGGTCGTTCCAAAGCAAATGGCTCACAAACTTCGAGTGGTTGGAATATTCCAAAGAAAAAGATGCGACGTTTTGCTACGCATGCCGTCAATTTGGACTGGGCAACGTGAGTGATGTCTTCACAACGACTGGCTATGACAAATGGCAAGCGGCTTTAAGTACAGGCAAAGGATTTAAAAAGCATGAATCAACTCCATCTCATATAAGCAGCATGCTTTCATGGAAAGAGAAATTGTGTAGGTCAAGTTCAAACCAAGAAGTGTCAACTCTTTTGAATGAAACCGTTTTAGAAAAGCGACGTTATTATTTTAAAAAGATCATCTCAACGATTTTATTCTTGGCGCAAAACGAGTTGCCTTTGCGCGGGAACTGGGACAGTGCAGAAGATAAAGAAGGTGGCTTATTTAATAATTTATTCGAGTACAATTTGGAAAACGATGAACTTTTGCGTCACTGCCAAGAGCAAATGCCTGCAAACGCAACGTATACGTCTCCTCTCATCCAAAATGAAATCATTCAAATCATTGCCGATCTGTTGCGTGAGAAAATTGTTGCCGATATAAATGATTCTACCCATTGCACTTTGATGGCCGACGGAACCAAAGACAAAAACGGTCGGGAAATCATATCAATTGCGTTTCGTTATATCAAGAATGGAAAGCCAGTTGAATCACTTCTGTGTTTTGTAAAAGCTGACGACATCACAGCAAAAGGCATAACACAATTGATCATCGACCAAATCACAGAATATGACATTATTGTTGCTAAAATAATCTGCCAGTGCTATGACGGTGCGTTCGTCATGAGCGGAGATCATGGTGGTGTGCAAACATTGCTACAAGAATACTTCAAACGAAAAATCCCCTATATACATTGTTTTAATCACCGTTTGCATCTTGTCGTAATAGCTGTAGTGTCGGAAATAGACTCATGCCGGTTATTTTTCGATCAAGTTAGGCTTCTGCATAAATTTTTCAATCGTTTCAAGGTTCGAAGAGAATACGACGGAACGAACATTCCCAGACTCATTGAAACACGATGGTCCGGCCATTTAAAAGCAATTGAAACAATCGCCCAAAATTACGATGATTTGCTTGCTGCATTGGACACGATAAAAAATGGCAATGGAAAGAACTTTGATGCCGACGACATTGCATTAGCTTCAGGCCTGTCAAGTGCAATTATGGAAAAGAAGTTTTTGTTCATGCTGCATTTTTTATGTCATTTACTCAGTTTGATAGAACCAGCCAACAAAATGCTTCAAAGCCGTGAAATAGGATTTATTCAAGCGAAGCCGATAATTGAATCCGTTCACAAAACCGTGCTGGATCAAAGAACGGATGAAGCGTTCAACCGTTTTCTGCAAATCGCTGAAAAAGTAATGAGCAATTTTGAAGATTTCGAGCCGAGACCACAGAGAATTCGTCAGCGTAGCACCCGATTGAATAACTCTATCGTATTGGAGACGCTTGGGGAGCGTCACATTGAAGTAGATGCGCAAAACAACGTCGAAAAAGGACCATTGTTGCTGAAATCGCAGTATTTCAATGTAATCGATCGCGTTTCAAGTGAAATGGCTCGTCCTTCGATGAGAACACCGATATTTTGACTGCTATCGATGAAGTAAACAACATAGGTGACGACGATTTTGATCGAAATGCGCTCAAGCCGTTGAGCGAAATTAATTTGACATTGCCCTCAGAAGCCGAATTATCCGTGGTGAAACAATTTTTATCGAAAGAAAAAAACAAGCAAGGAATGTCCAAGTTAGAGAAGCTATTTCCAGTTAGAGAAGCTATGAATGATACGTATCAACTACTGGAGGCAGCTGAAACGTTTGCAAGTAGCACGGCAGTAAGTGAGTGCTCATTTTCAGCATTATCAAGAATAGACACGGTGCGTCGGATGGCGATGACGGATAAGCGCCTCTGCAATCTCACATTCTTGGCATTTGAAAAAAAAAAACTCAAAACATTGGATGACAATTCTATTATGCGAAAATTCAATGAAAAAAACAGACGTTTAAGTTTATTTTAAAGTGCAACGAATCAGGTCTTATTTTTGTTTTTGATACTTTTTCGATTTATGTAAACATTATTGAATAATATTATATTTCCTAATCAAATCAGCAATTACGTTACTGTAACATTAAATAAATATTATATTTGATCTTGAATAAAACGAATCATAATTGGTTCTCAGAAAAACGCAAAATGTATTGTTATTTTTGTTGTTGTTCGTTATCGTTTTTCAGCACCTTTGAAAATTTTCAGCGCACCACCAAAGATTTTTTTCTAGTTACGGCACTGCTTTTGGTTTGTTGTCAGTACTCTTCTTTGAATTGACATAATGCCAAAATCTCGATGCATCATGCTTGAGCGAGGATTTCATT
Source organism: Sitodiplosis mosellana (assembly GCF_009176505.1). Classification (NCBI taxonomy): domain Eukaryota; kingdom Metazoa; phylum Arthropoda; class Insecta; order Diptera; family Cecidomyiidae; genus Sitodiplosis; species Sitodiplosis mosellana. Next base: position 19,203 of record NW_022599328.1, on the reverse strand, counting down.
TTGTCGTATGTTTTGTATAGTTCCGTGTTGAGTTTATCGAATTCGCGAGACGCCAAAATGTATTTCCATTCAAACGACTGATGATAGCATGATCGTCTGTAACGTTTCCATGCTTTATTTTTCCTATTTTTTAGTGTTATTAGGAATTTGTTCTTCCATGGACATTTTTGTATCGACTTGACGATGTAAGTAGGCACAAATTTGTGATGATTGTCTTTCCATGGAACAACTCGGTAAAATTGACATTTGCCAGATGTGCATTCATGTCCCTGTAGTTGGCCCGTTTGAAATTGAATGCCTTTGTTATAATATTAGCTTCAGTCGTATTATTTCCATGCCACTCAAATGTAGCCATTATCGGTGGATGATGATCTTCCACTTCCGTCAGTGCGTCAGCCTCGTTAACACGCTCAATTGAGATGTTGGTAAAATCATTAGTAAAGAACAGGTCCAATAGTCGTTCTTTTGAATCATTACGTACATGATTTACCTGATGAACTCCCATGCTCATGAATCCCTGGATGAAAGTGGCCGTGTACTCAGGTGCAAATTTAGTTGGAATCATGATTTTGTCGTCGTCGCTATCGGTTGACCATTCCACATATTCTAAGTACCGGCAATTTTTATTTCTTCACTGGAGAATTATTCGTTTTTAGTCGCAATTAGTACTCCACCGATAGTCTGTCCCCACGAAAAACAGAATATGAATCGTCAAAAAATTCAGCATTATAAATATCTTTTCTGAGTCTCAGTCAGAATTATCATATCGTAATCATGGGAAGAGGCAGCACAATTGAAGCGGTCTTCTTCGGGAAATATACTGTGACAGTTCAACAAATACAGCCAACAACTCATGTGCATCCCCATACCCAACCCCAGCCATTTTTCCGTTAACAACACCAATAAATCACCACCTCAATCACTCTCCACCATTCAGTCGTAAAGTAACAAAGAAAATACACACACAAAATGTCAACGGAATTAAAACAAGGTTGCCTGAATTCAACGCTGAAGTCATAGCTTCTGATTCACCAATATTTATGCTGTGTGATGCCTTGATGACAGAGTTCATTCTGCAGAGGTTTTCCCACCGAATTTTGCTGTGTATCGCTGCGACCGTTCAGATATAACCGAATCAAAACAAACTCAAGTAAAAAAACATGGTGGTGGTGTGTTAATAGCTATTGATAGTTCATTAAAATCGCAATTTATCAACACAGGTGAACAATATGGTGCCGAACAGATATGTGTGATGCTACCTTTGAGTGATAGGAAAGTGTTTCTCGTTGAACTGTACATCAGGCCGAACTCGCCAGTCGATGTATATAAAGCAAATATGGACTCATTAAAGCGAATTGCCGAAAACGTGAAACAAGAAGACATTCTAATAGTGTCTGGTGATTTCAATTTGCCAAAATTGAATTGGTATACTGATGATACCGATGACACCGACATTGCCATTGCAATAAGTGCCTCCTCCGAAAGGGAAATGGTTGTTTTGGACACCTGTCATGACCTGGGTCTTGTACAAATCAACAAAGACGCTAATTTGAATGGTGCTATGCTGGATTTGATTTGGACAAACTGCACCGATCTCATCAACTGTTCCAAAAGTGACTTTCATTTGCTGAATCAGGAGTCACATCACATATCGTATGAGATAAACATCGGTGAATTTGAATATAAACCGAGTAAGCAAACGAATTTGAGTTACAGAGATTTTGTGAATGCCAACTACGATGACATTAATGAATCGCTGAATACCGTCGATTGGATGAAGGTTTTTACCGGTGATGATTTTGAATCTCATATCACTAAGTTCTACGAATTGATTGATGCAAATATTTCATCGAATGTTGCACAAAAAATGAGGAAGCTATCAAATCACCCAAAATGGTTCAGTAATAACCTTATCAATTTGAAGAACAGAGTCAATAATCAACACAAATTCATTAGATCCAGACGTACTACTGAAGAAAAGAAACATGCCAAAGCAGAACACATCAAACTGAGAAAAGAATACAAAAAGAGCGCACGTTTGGCTTACAGAGAATATAAACTTGAAATGGAACACCTTATAAATGAAGATCCACAGAAGTTTTTTGAATTTGTAAATGGTTCCAAAAAATCGAATGATGATCTTCCGAATGAAATGTCCCTTGAAGATAAAAGAAGTAGTGAGAGAGGTGAGATTGCACAATTTTTCGCAACACACTTTGCTAAAGCATATACTAAACCGAATTACAGTAGGAATGAAAATTATTCTGGAGACGAGTCCTTGCTTAGAGATTTGTGTGCAAATTTTCCCACTATTCACATTACTGAGGATCTGGTTATAGAGGCGATTAATAACCTCCCCAACAACATGGTATCAGGACCTGATGGAATACCGAATATTTTTGTCAAGAAATGTACTAACACATTGCTGAAACCAATAACACACCTACTAAAGAAATCATTAGACACCGGGTTTGTACCTGAAATTTGGAAAAAATCATTCGTGAGACCGGTGCACAAAAGTGGTATTAAAACCAAAGTTGAAAACTATCGCGGCGTAGCCCTGCAATGTATTATACCCAAGCTGCTTGATTCCATAGTTGCCAAACACCTTAATTACCACATTGAGAATATTATTGATGACAGCCAACATGGATTTGTTAAGGGAAGGTCTACAACAACAAATTTAGCTGAATTTACATCGTGTGTAATGCTTGGAATGGGGAACCAAATGCAGACTGATGCAATTTACTTAGATATTGCAAAGGCCTTTGACTCAGTCAACGTCGATTTACTAATCCGCAAACTGGATATTATGGGATTGAATCAACAACTGCTCAAGTGGATCAAATCATATTTGCATGGTCGACAACAGATTGTCAAATTGAATAATGACATGTCGAGCCCCATTGAAGTTACATCGGGAACTGGACAGGGATACCCGATAGGTTCTACATTGTTTCTGCTGTTCATCATTGATTTGCCAAAACACATAAGCAACTCAATTCTTCAGTCATTTGCTGATGACACTCGCCTATGGAAACATATCAGAAATCATGACGACTGTCTGGAGTTACAAGCTGACCTGAATGAGCTTGTCGAATACTTTAATAGAAATCAGCTAAAATTCAATGTGTCCAAGACCAAATTTGTGTCCTTTTATCGAGGCCATCTGAAGTTTGACTTCAATTACTCCATCGGAAACGAAGAAATTGATCGTGTCGACGTTATAAAGGATCTAGGGGTAATACTTGATCATAAATTAAATTTTAACGCACACATTGAGTATATTACAGCCAAAGCGAAATCACGTTTAGCATGGATTAAACGATTTGGATATGAGTTTGATGATCCATGGACCATAAAGAAATTATTTTCCACTTTTGTCTTACCGATTGTGGAATACGCATCCCAAATCTGGAACCCATACACTGCTGAGAAGGTTGCTCGAATTGAATCGATACAAAAGCAGTTCTTATTGTTTGCACTACGCAAAATGAAATGGCCACAGAGATTTAGAAAACCACCGTACGATTGCCGGCTACTTGAATTACAAATGATTACGCTTGAGGAACGAAGAAAAGTAGCCCAAATATCTCTCGTTCATAGTGTGATTTGTGGACACACGTCATCCAGATACATTCTGAGCAAAATTAATTTAAGAACACCGCGACATTGGACTAGAGACACAGATTTCCTATCATTACCGACGCATCGCAATAACTATACCAAGTTCGAAACTGTCAATTATATGCTTAGTACATACAATGAATTTTATAAATACTTTGTTCCTATCAAACAGCCTAATCTACCAAATGAATGCAATAACACTCTAAAATGTGATACCTATTTAATAGATTTTAACACAAATACAAATACTGTTAAACATAGAGTAGCTGAATTTTTCAAAAGAAATAGAATTTGGAGAGAGTAAAATTAAATTGAATGAATATTCTCGTTGTAAATACTGTAAATATAACAAAATATTTATACTAAATAAACCACCTCTGGCGAAGAAACGCTGTATGGTGCAGAATAATAATAATAATAATAAGTTCTGGTAGTAGATTTTAGTGAGAAAAGCGCAGTCATCCGATATGGCATGGTTTAGTGCCATCTGTTGCGATAGCCTTGATGATTTTCTGCGCAGCGTTCGTTGTAGCAGTATCGATGGCAGTTCGGCTTCACTTGCGAGCAACAGCTCTTCTGGCAATGATTTGTACGTGATTGCCGGCGTTTCCTTTGTGGGTGCTGGTTCTTGGTGTGTCTCCAATTTGTTTGCTGAGCGTTTGCTTTGCCAACCTCGTTTTTTGGCTTGGAGCGATCGATTGTTTTGTTTTATTTCGTAGTTGGATTCGATTCCTTGGGTTGCTTTTTGGTGCCAATCAAGTTTTTTGGCTTCGTCCGGACATCAGAAGCGGATTTTCGGCCAGTTTTAGCAACCTTCGACACGAATTCTTCTGAGGTAACGCCAGTTGGCCAAACACTGCTGAACAAATCAACATACTCAGCTGGCACATCCAGTTTGAACTAGACAAAAGTCGGGTTTGGCACCTTTTTTTGTTTGGTCTCAGACTGGTGCAGGTCACGTTGTCAGTGAAGGGACAGGTGCTTTCGATCGCCTTCAAGTGACCAGCAATAACTGAAATATCAGTCACCGGATTGAATGGACTGATGTGCAATGACCGCATATTTTGTTTTTTCCCACTGGGTTTTTCGGGGACACTACCAGTCGATTTCGGAGGGATAATAAAATTGCACAAATCAACTGGGTTTTTATTTTCACTTCGTCAATTTTTCGTCGCTTCACACCCCCGCGTGGACCCAAATTCACATTAATGTAATTTGTGAGCGGCGAAGAAAAATCAATGTGTTTAGTTTGTTGTTGTTGTTGACTCAAAATACCATCGTTTTGTGCTTGTGATGATGAGCCGCCGGTCGATAGGGAATCCATGTCCAAATCAACAACTTCATGTTGATCGTCAGTTGGAATTGATGCGGGTGGCTGGTGGCATGGTGATGAAATCCAAGTTTAGTCCATCCAGCATTTTCATGATCGGAACGAGCTTTGTTTTGATGTCAGCGAGTTGTTTTTCAGTTCAATGCATTCTTTGCACGTCATTATGTAAGGTCATGCAAGCTACGTAGATACGGGAAAATAAATTTACACAGAAAAAGACAGCAAAAAACTGATTTGCACACAAAACTTAATAAAATATTAACGAAAGACACTAATTACAAATACGGTGATTTTACATTCAAGCGCGTATTGGACCACAAAGATCTCGGCGTCATCATTGACCAGAAGCTCAGCTTTGTCAAGCACATTGACGCGATCATTTCGAAAGCCACATCAGCCTTGGGATTCATCAAAATCTATCTATTTATCTATCTGATAAATTGAGTGACGACTTTTGCAGTCTCAAAGTCTTAAATTTAACGCGTAACAATTAACGCTTCACATAGCCTTTGTCCCTTTGGAAACGTTTACCAAAGGTTATCCTGGACCGTTTACTATAGACTAGTATCAAGCATTTCCATCTTGGTTGTATGACTGTTTTAGTTTTCATGTTCCTACTATTGTGAATACCGCATGATGTACGAAAAGAGCCAGGTTTTTAACGAGGCGAGAACTGATAGTTGTCGAAACCTATTGCTACTAATTGTTTGTTATTTTAAATATATATAACAGTCTTGCACTCTTTACCGGCCAAACCTCAATCAAAACCCACATTATATTCAGCCAGAGCTTGGCGGTGTTTAATAAAATAAAATGAAATAAAAGGTTTTGTTACGACATAACCGACGTTCAAACGCTCAAAACACCATACTATTGGGTCCGTGCATTAAAAATGTCACATTTTTTTGCAAAAATTATTTGTTTATTCTGAATCAGTGGTACAATCTTCTTTAATTAAAGTACTGCCCATCTGCAGCGACACATTTTTCCCATAATTCAGGCAATTTATGGATTCCATCCCAAAAAAACTGCGCCGGCTTGGCGGCCAAGAACGAATCAAGCCAATTTTTGACTTTTTGAAAACAAGTGAACCGTCCTCCACTTAGGTGATATTGAATCGACTGAAACCAGTGGTAGTAAGAAAGCGCAATGTCTGGAGATTACAGCGGGGGCATGAAAGATTTTCAAAATTAATAGCTTCTTAGAAATTTTGGACTTGATAGACAAAAAGTCATTAAAAAAATTTCCTCAAAAATTCGCTTTTTTTGCGGCGATAAGTCAATTTTTCGATTTTGCTGTCAGAAATTGGTATATACCGATTAGTTTCTGTTGGGAACGATAAAAGCTAACATTTTGATAAATTTCTACCACCACCATATCTGCCCCACCCCCGCAAATATGGCAAATCGCCCAATTTCGAGCATTTTTGAGATTGCAGCGCCATCTATAACGTCAATCAAAATATGGTTTTTTATGCTTGAGTCTATCGAGAAGGGTCCATTCTTCATAATCAGTGTGAACCCGATACAAGAATAATCTTTTTTTCACAATTTTTCCGTGTGAAAAAAACAGCTCCCGCAAATGATCTTTCATTGGAACGAAATTCGACATGATCTCGGCTGAATAAATATTTTTGTTTACACTTCGGCGAAATGACAGGTGTCGTTTTTTGAAGTCTGTCACTAGGCCTTTCATGTGAAATTGGTAACAGTACTGCCCGATGCAATATTGTACTAGTTACGACATCTTCCAAAAAAGTGACATTATTAATGCACGGGCCCAATACGCACTGGTTCAGTCTCATCTTGAGTACTGCAACGTTGTATGGCTGCCAACTTATGCCATACATATCGACAAAATCGAGAGCGTTTTGAGGAAATTCACCCAGTTCGCCCGAAGAGAATACCGTACAGCGGCCAACGGCTACAGTATCACCGACTACAACAAACGACTTGAGGCGTTGAACATGACATCGTTGGAGCGTAGAAGAGTGAATGCATCTATTGTATTCATGTACGACATCATGAATGGGATCGCAAATTGTCCCAATGTACGTAACGACATAGCAATTGGAGAGAGCGTACGTATCTTACGGCACACAGACTACCTCAAGATTAAAGATAAGCTCATGGACAAACAAGTCCTAATGAACAGATTAATACATACAGTACGCCCCCGCAAATTAGAAATGAAATGTCCCGAGACCATTTCCAATTTGCGGAGTTTTCTAATTTCTGAGTTTTTTTTCAATTTCATCCAAAAACGGTGTATCAAATGAAAAACTGACATTCCCCCGATTTGCTTAATTGAAAACAATATATTGAACACTGTTCAATCAAGTATTGTATGTAAATAAATGCTATAAGCAGTTATTTTAGTGATTATAAATATAAAGTAAGTCTGTTAGTATTTTACTGGATAAACTACTCCTCGGAACAAACCGAAATAAATGATGACCGGCTGTTCTTATTATATCAAAACGTTAGCATTCTATATACAATTTTGTATATGCAAATTCTCTGATGGAACAAATCGGTTTCGATTTGTTAATGATTGATGATTGATGATTGACGCAGACAATATGGAACAGATTACTCTTGACTTAATTTTTAACTTCATGGTAAACGTCAAAAATCTTAAGCTGATCTGCTAATATAGTTATTCAACGAAATGGAAAAGACTTTCATTACGTTTTTTCATTAAAAATGAAGTAAATTTCCCTTTGTCTTGAATGAAATGATTCGGAAACCCCGTAAATTAGAAATGAACCCCGGAAATTAGAAATTTTCCATACAAATTTTCAAACCTGAAATTCATTTCTAATTTCTGAGATTTTCTAATTCTCGGGTTTCTAATTTGTGGGGGCGCACTGTAGCTCAATATTCATATACGATCAAATATAATATAAAATTAAATAAAACTGAAGACCAAACGAGTATTGAAAAAAATAAACATGTTACGATGACAGCTGTCATACGCTGATGATGAATATTGTTTCATAATCGTTTTTATATAATTCCAATTGATTTGTTTTCACTGTTTCGTTTTACTTCCATCGCGACGTTATAAATGACTGGAACTACACACAAATGGGGCCCAAATTCAACCGTGTAACGCTGGATTAAAGTTTAAACGATTTCGTCAAGAGTAATTATCGAAGAAGTTTCATCTTTTAATATATTTGCGTTAACGATTGCTTCTACGATTTTTTGAAGTATTTATTTATTTTTTTTTACTAGATCAACTCAGCAACCCATCAGCTAATAATATATCCATTTGCTTATAATTTGGTCTCAAATCGACTTTTTCATTGAAAAATTCACTCAAATTGAAGATTTTACACATAAAACTCTGAACTGAGTAGAGAAGTTGGTATATTTTGGATTATTTCTTCAAAAAATAAAAGCCATTGATGTTGGAATGCAGAATAAGGCATTTTTGAAGTGGAAAAAGTGATTTTCTGTATAAAATATGGCGAGTTGAAAACATAAGCTGGAACAGGGCCATTTTTCGGCATTTTAGGCTCATCAAACAGGATTGAGATAAGTCTAAATCGATTTCTCGTCCAAAATTACGTGAAAATAGACTCATAGCAGGCCACCATAGGTGAGTTTTCTGTGCCATAAGTGTGATTTTGTATGCGGATTTTGACGTTTCGTTTGTTCTATGAAGAAAAGTAAGTTTCAGACCAAATTTATAGGTAAACCGATGTTCAAATGGTAATATTTTAATGTATTCTGACGAAAAAATAGCGGTTTACTCAGTCAAAAACATCGTAACAGGTCATTTCCGACCATTTTTTCCACAAAAACGCTGAAAAATAAGATATGATCTACTTTCCGAGGCTAAATACAAAAAATTGAATGGTCAATACACGAAGTTTGAATTTCTTATCTAAAGCGGCGCGACATGAGCCATCTTTTGACGCGAAAAAAACATGTCAAAAATAACACCGTGTTCTTGACTTTTTTCACTTTTTTTACTTTGAACCCATTTTTGGGAGCTCCAATGGGGTCGAAGGGCCCCATCGATTCCCTTTCCAACGGTACCAAGGTCTTGGAAATGTGTCAACTAATTCTCAGTTAGTTTTCAATTGCCGTAAACCCATTTTTTCGATTTTTTCAATTTTTCGAAAAATTTACACTGGGTGAACTCGAAAATGTGGGCCACTTACAGGCCCAAGATTTTGGTTTTCTCATTTTCTACCGAAAACAAGACTCCATGCAAATTTTCAGCCAATTCGCAGAGGGTCGATCCAATTCTTAACTGATTTCGTGTGGAATGGTCGATATATGGTGCAGAATAATAATAATAATAATGAAAAGAAAAAAGTCGATTTTTATGAAAAATCTACTCTCTTAAATTTCACATCAAATGCAATTTCTCAAAAATCCGGCCAACCGATTTTAACCAAAAACTGCGAGTTTGAAGCCGGTTACCATACCAAAAAATAGCATATGCCATATATCTGGGAAAGTTCGTATTTCAAAGTTCTCGGCATCGGCCCATTGATGAACGAAATTGGTACGAAAAGTCGCATTCTACGATGAAAATTTTGCCGAAAATACACATTGACTGGCTGTAAAAGGCCATCTCCGCTCATTTCTGACGAGCAATTGATTAAAAGTGGTTACAATGCGACCTGATGCCATTTAATGGTTGAAAAATATGTCGGATTGAAGTGAATTTTTCAACTCGTATAATTCGCACTGAAAATGATATTTTTGTTCGAAATACACCTCTGACGATGTTTTCGTCTTGGAAAACTGCTTTTTTTTTGTAAAAATAATGGGAGTCTACGAACACTTGAATACCCAATTCGTTGTTATTTTGGTCATACACCAATATTTCTGCATCTGAATGTATGAAATTGATGTCTTTTTTGGGGATACATAAAAAATGCGCTTCCCAGAGCTTTGGTAATTGGCAACAAATATTTTTTAATGAAATGATAAGGCTGAGTCCAAATGCTCGGCTATAAAATTTATAGCCGGCTAGAAAAATTTAAATCCGTCTTTCGCCATGTGTAGGTAGCTTTGTCATCTCAGGTTATTTAATTCTGGGCTATTACAAGCCACTGGACCCAAATCAACATATAGTTTGAGGCATTTGTCGCTGTAATGACAATTTTCATTTTTTTTTTCGTTTTTTTCGCATTTTTCGGGGAAATTTTGGGTGGATGAAATGAATTAGGACGAATAATGAAGACTTGACCCAAAAATTTGAGCAATTTTATCGATTTTTTTTTATTTTCTTGATTTTTTCGGAAAAAATTGATTTTTCTGAAATTGTTTTTTTCCGACTTTTCTTTATTTTTCTTGGAAAATTTTAATCGAATGGAACATTTTAGTACCTAAAAAGAAGTTTTACATCAGAAATTTTCATTTTTTTCGATTTTTTGTAAATTTTTGTAACAATTTCAAAGGCCCATAACTTCCGTAGATTGAGTCTAATACAAGCTTCACGAAAGTGGCGCCCCTAAAAACGCATCTGATTTGCATTGTACATGCAAGCGGTTCGAACTAACAAATTACAACAACAAATACTACTGACAGGCTCAACTCTCGATAACTTCTCAACTCGCCTAGAGGTTTTAAACTGATACATATATCTATAGGTGAGATTGAGAGTAGTGTATGTTTCACTGACTTTGTTATGAAAGAGAAGAGTAAGTTCTTTCGACTTGAAAGTGATCAAAGGCGAGTATGTTCATTTTTGGCGGGTCTTCACGTCTTTTTGCGGTTTTCGTGGAACTGATAAGGAATAACAACTGGGTCTCTTCGGCAAAGTTTTAGTACTCGAGATCCTCTATAACTTGGCTCTATAACAAAGCTTATTAGCTTTGACCTGTTATTACTTTATAATGGAAACTACCGTTTGTGTCAATGTATTTGCGAAAATCAGAATACTTTTTTATGTCTTTCGGTCTCTACTAAATTGTAAATTTATATGTACCAACAGGGACTTGTTAGACTAGACGTAAAACTTTTTTTGAATATATCACTTCTCTGATAAATTGGAAGATGACTATTGCAGTCATTAAGGCCGACAATAATATGTTCAACGCTCCAGTTAGTCTATCTTTTCTCAAACGCGTTGTTAGATTATCTTGAACCGTTGACAATTCAGCTTACTACTCATTTCCTTGTATTGGTTAGGTTTCTTTGTGTTAAATTTTATAGACCAAACCCTAAATTCAAATCGAGAAAGACCGCTTTACCCTATGTTGTACAAACACGAAAAGATCAGGTTTTTCACGACTCTTGGAGTCGTTTTCCTGCAAACCAAAATATTCAGCCAGTTTTTGGCGGTGTAAAAAAATAAATAAATAAATAAATATTGGGTCAATTCGAAAGTTTCCGCCGTTTTTTTTGTCTAAAAATACATTTATTGCAAAATAAATTGAAAATGTACATTAACCAATGTATTCGCCATCGTTAGCTATGACTTCCCGCCATCTTTCTGGCAGCTTGTGGATTCCTCGTGTGAAGCTATCCAGTCATCTATCCATTTTCGTACTTCTTCTTCATTTTGAAAGCGTACTTCGGACAGGGCCATTTGCATCGAACGGAACAAGTAGTAGTCAGAAGGAGCAAGGTCTGGAGAGTACGCGGGCTGATCAAGCCGATCCCAATCGAGCTGCTCTATCTTTTGTTTGACGATTTTTGCACGATGTGGCCTCGCATTGTCATCGTGGAACAAACTTTTGTGGTGTTTTCGGGCTATTAATGGCCGTTTTTCGTTCAATGCACGTGCCAAACTGACCAATTGGCGTCGATAGCGTTCCTTATCGATCGTTTGATCTGGATTCAGCAGCTCATAATATACGACTCCTTTCATATCCCACCAGATTCATAGCATGATCTTATGGCAATGAATATCTCGTTTTGGTTGTGATGGTGCCGGTTGGCTTGGATCAACATACGCTGCCTTACGTTTGGGGTTCTCATAATAAACCCATTTTTCATCGCCGGTAACAATCCGATACAAAGAACTGTTTCTTTTGTGCTCTGCAAGATGTTTTGTGCATTGTGCATGCATATCGCGTCACGACTTTTGGATGGCAAAACGCTTTAAAGCTTGACTTGAAGACTAAATTCAAAAGTCGTGACGCGATTTTTTTCCTTATTGTAAATAAATTTTCACAATAGTGAATGCGAAAAACACTTTTGAACTTCGTTCCCAGTAATACAGCGTCCTAGCGTCACTCAAAATGATATCAGTCATTTTGAGTGATAAATCCACGCACAGGAGCGTCACTCCATTTTAACCTCGTCTAGAGGTTTTTCATCTGATATCACTACTTTTGTAAGGCTTTTTTTTCGGGAAAATACATTTTTACAGAAGTATGTCTATTTTAAGGTCTTAATATCAGGAAATTGCAATTTTCTGGGTAACACATTGGCATTCTAATTTCACAAGTTCTGGAGATTGCACTATCTAATTTCCACTACCATTGAAAAAGTCCCAATTTCCTCTAATTGCACATTATAAAATGCGGTAAAATATGATTAAATTTCAAAATAACCATAAAAAGAGTGTTGAAACGATTGTATCTCTCATTATTTCATTAAAAGATATCATTTCCCATCCACCAAAGCTCTGGAAAGTGCATTTTCTATGTATCCCCCGAGCAAAAGTTCAATTTCATACATTCAGATGCAAAAAATGCTGTATTATGACCAAAATGACAACGAAATGGATATTCAAAAGTTCGTGGACTCCCATTATTTTCACGAGAAAATAGCAGTTTCCTAAGACCAAAACGACATAAGAGGTGTATTTCACGTGTTTTCCGAACAAAAATATCATTTTCAGCGAAAATAGAGCAAGTTGAAAAATTCACTTCAATCCGACCTATTTTTCGACCATGAAATGCCCTCAGATCGCATTAGGACCACTTTTAATCGATTGCTCGTCGAGAATTGAGCCGATATAGAAGAACTTCGAAATACAAATTTTCCCGGATATATGGCATATGCCATTTTGTTGGTATGGTGGCCGGCTACAAACGCTCAGTTTTTGGTAAAAGATTGTCGGGCTGATTTTTGAGAAATCGCCTTTGGTGTGAAATTTAAGGGGGTCGATTTTTTATATAAATCGACTTTTTTTTTTTATATCACATAAACATTGGCATGTGTGTATGGAACTTTTTGAAGGTTATGAAGGTTATGAAGGTTCTCAAATGATAACCAGCTGAGTTTGCCCCATGGGCGTCTAAGTTGATCTAGTATGCAAAATAAATACTTGAAAAAATCGTATACATGCAGGCTAGCGAAGCCATAGCCAGCTCTCCTGTTATGCAAATGTCAATCTGAGCACGGGTTTTGATATGGCCCGACACCAGCTACAACTAAGGCATATGCGCATCGGAAACCGAAGAAGGTACGGACAGACGAACGGACGCACATCCAAATCAATACTTTCATAGAAAATCAAGATCAAACTGCCAATGCCCATAACTTTTTCTTTTTTGGACCAATCGGGGCACTTAGACTGGCGTTGGAAAGGTGGCGAGGGGGAGCTTTTCTTGGACACCTCAGACCACCCCCTGGGTACCCCCTTCGTAAGATATGGGTATAGATTTGAAAATTTATCGAAATTTTCCAACCGCTATATTTTTGTCTAGACCACACTTTAGGCATGGGGGATATGGTGTTTCCGACTATTCGGGCCAAGACCTTTCCAACGGTACCTAAGATGCCGGGGCCCAAATAGTGCCCTGAGAAAATAGCATACTTACTGTATATATACTCGTGACGCAAAAACTGGCATTTTTTATATTTGGCTTGAAATGCACAGTCTATGGTGCGTCACTTGTCGGACTACCGTCCTCCGTGATATGGTAATTTTATACAATAAATAGTCTTTCTCGATTGGTATAACAATTTGGTCTAAAAAGCATTGACACAAGATAACCTAACCAATACATGGAAATGCATAGATAGCCGAAATGTAAACTGTCCAATATAGCCTAACTTAAACGTGTAAAAAATGAAAGACTAACTGAAGCGTTAACACTGTAGTGACGGCCCTAATGACTGCAAAAGTCATCATTCAATTTATCAAGAGGTGATACATTGAAGAATCACCTCTTTATAAATTTTGTCTTTATAAATTTTGCTTTTTTATTTGCGTGATTTTATTTTATTTTATTTTATTAAACACCGCCAAGCTCTGGCTGAATATAATGTGTAATTGAGGTTTGGCCGGAAAAGAGTGCAAGACTGTTACATATTTAAAATAATAAACAATTAGTAGCAATAGGTTTCGACAACTATCAGTTCTCGCCTCGTTAAAAACCTGGCTCTTTTCGTACATCATGCGGTATTCACAATAGTAGGAACATGAAAACTAAAACAGTCATACAACAAGATGGAAATGCTTGATATTAGTCTATAGTAAACGGTCCAGGATAACCTTTGGTAAACGTTTCCAAAGGGACAAAGGCTATGTGAAGCGTTAATTGTTACGCGTTAAATTTAAGACTTTGAGACTGCAAAAGTCGTCACTCAATTTATCAGATAGATAAATTGATGAGAAGTTTTACGTCGGTTAAGGCAGATCCATGTTGATTGCAGAGTGCATTGAGTTGACATGGACCATGATTTGAAACGTATGGTAAATAATTCAAAATTGACTTCAAAGATAAGAATATCAACTCGCCAACTCGTGGATGGCTACAACAAAGCACAAAATCAAAAAAATAAAAATTTACAATAAATAATTTGGGCGAAAACCTCATCAGTTGCGCGTAAACCGTATAAACCGGGCTAGACGGTACTACAACATACTCTACTTTAACGCCAACAGAATCATCAGAAAACATACTCGCCTTTTCAAAAATATAAATCGGAGAAAAAACATACTCCAGCCTCAATATCACCCATAGATATACAGCGGGAAGAACAATTTTCAGCAAGAGACAATAAAATATTTGCAGTTTTGTTGTTTCTCATTATGTGAAATTGAATTTTTTCACAATTGTCGTTTACCACAATATCTTGCAGCCTGGGATCTTATCATATTTTGTTAAAAAAAAACTTTCAGCGACAGCAGGCGCGAGTGACGAAAGCACTCAGTTGCTGAAAGTCGAACTCGCCTATATATACACGCAATTTCGAACTTTTTTTCTAAGAGGCCAACTGGAATGAGTGAAGTATCGGTTGGAAGCCCCCATTCATAGGCCCGGAAAATGCATTCAAACTTTGGAATCGACCAACCACCTCCACAGAAATAGCCACTTGATAATTATGGACAATTCCCAGATTTTCCCATTTACCGGAGTTGAACGTCCACGATACCAAGGACGTCGAAATTGGACCATTCGTTCAAGATTTATGGCCATTCGAAAATTTTCTTTGGCATCTCCGCCAATTATTCTGAGATAATAGTTTTGTCTGTCCGTCCGTCCGTCCGTACTTTTTGTCCGATCTTTTTCAAACTTTCAGAGATTGAAGAATTTAAAAAATGGACTCCGTGCCCAACCCTGTCAACCGATTTCAGACTTTTGCCACATGTGACATCGTTGAAAAGGTCTCGAGGCCAGCTATCAAATGACACCTATAAGTTGAAAAAATTCAGTTGGCATAGTCTTATGGGCTGAAGACCCAAAAAATGGCCATCTGACCTTACAGAAATCAGCCATTTTGTCGAAAACGGTTCCGACGATTTTTCTCAAAATTGCCTTGATTTTAGCCCCAAATTAGAGCTAAAAATTTTACGTATGGCACATATCTGGCAAAATTCGTTTCTTCGAGATATGGCACTTGGAAGTTGGAAAAAACATGGAAAATCGCAAAAAACTGACAAAAAGTTATTTTTCTGGAGTAAATGCGTGCGCTACAGTAGTTGAATATTGATGGAAATTAATTTTACATTGATATCAATGAAATGTCTTGCGATGTCGACCATTCACAGAGTCTGTTTATATCATAATATCAAGTAAAATTGTGGAAAATTGAACTTTTTCTTGAGGTTTCAAATTTATTACGTTCATAGTCAAATGTGTCACATTCGCTGACTCTTAACTTTATTGCAAATTCTAAAAACAGTAGATATCAAATTAAAAACTTTCCCAAAGTCAATGCTCGTGCCGAAAGCGAACACAAAACGTGTGATATCAATTTTAAAAACTCATTTCGGAGCGATTTTAATTCGCCCATTTTGCATTCATCTAACTAGGTTATACATCGCTCTGAAATGATTTTTTAAAATTGATATCACACGTTTTGTGTTCGCTTTCGGCACGAGCATTGACTTTGGGAAAGTTTTTTATTTGATTGAATACACAAATAGTATTAATGAAAATTTGGGCAATAAGCAAAGTAACTGAATCAGTAACTGATATTCGGGTTAATATTAGCGTACTCATATGCATACTTCAAAATATTTTTCTTAATGAAAGTATATTATATATATTATATATACCTTTTTCACACCTCGATATGTATACACATAAAGTTCTTTGCCGAAATTGAAACAAATTTTGTCACTTAAACATTGCTGTGGCGTTTGCAGAGCTGTGTCCAAAATACCATTTACCACCGATGATGCAGCCACATTTGAAGTTGCTACCGTATTTTGTGACACTACCTGTGGACAAACAAATTCAAACATTTCTATGGTGAATGAACATATCATTTTAACTGATAAAAATATTTACCGGATTCGTAGCAACAGAATTTGTGGAGTTATTTACATTTGGTGTCGTTCCAGGATTTGATAACTTAGTTATATCAACATTTTGTTTAGCCGGAAGGAGTGAAACACGTACTTGAGGATTGTTCTGATTTGATTGATATCCAACACGATTGGGTCGTGAATACTCCGATAACGTTATGAGTCGATAGGTTCCTTCGCGTGTGATAAACTGAGTTTTCAAGTCGTCTTTTCCATTTTGATCCATCTTCTTTTAAATATTTGATGAGCTGTAACAAATATCGATAATAATTCAAAAAAAAATCTATTTACCATCTAGTTGCCATTACTTATTTTCATTAAATAACATTACGATAAATTGATTGAACACAATGCTTATTGTATGAAGTGTGTTTAGAATAGAATGTTTGATATTCGTGTTTGGAATAGATTGTTGAATTATTTTTTTTCCAATGAAAACTTGATCATTTAAAAAAAATACGTGACTTTTCATTTATACTCTAATGAAGAATTAAATTGTGTTTTGGCTTTAGAAGAAAATATGTGACAACTAATAAAAGTTTTGACGGGCTAGTAGCACAAGTGTGAAGTTAGATGTGTGTTGTTGAAATGAAAAGTGTCACATAAACTTGTCAGTTGGATAGCGAAAATATCAGATATTTTCCAAATTTCAAGTCTGGAATTTTCTTTATGTATGCTATTAAAAAAAATTTGTTCAAGAAGAAATCATTTATTATTTATATCACGGCTCAAATGGTTTATATGACGTTTGCGTGTCAACAATAAATAGACACAGAACAAAAGCGAAAAGGTAGAATGTTTGATATTCGTGTTTTTTATTAACCTCACAAAAATATTCATTTTATTCATATCAACAGTTTCTTGTGTAATCGCACTTGTTCGATCCTTTATTGTTATATGAAATGAGAGTATAGCTTAGGTAAGCTACATATAATTAGCTTTGTTTTCACATTATTACATTATTTATATTTTTTCTATATTCAAGGAAAAAGCCATTACTTCAAGATGATCTCTTCTTATTGGAACAAGGGTTTCAGTCTCCAAAAATCAACTCGTTATTTCACAATTTTTTCCGCTAAATATTCATCCGGTACTAAGCTTTTTTTCGAAAATATTCATAGAGGCTTGATTAGAGTCTCAGGCGATGAAGTACATGAATTCTTGCAAGGCCTCATCACGAACGATATTTCCCATATCAATAATACATCTAATAGAGATAATGCAATGTTTACAATGTTTCTGAACAAACAGGGTCGTGTGTTATATGATACAATAATATATAGACAGAGAAATGAGAAAACATCATGCATCATCGAATGTGACCGCACAATTGAAGAACAACTAAAACAACATTTATTGCATTTTCGATTTCGAAAAAATATAAATATAGATATTATAACACAAGAGATGAATATTTGGGCTTGCTTCCAGGATTTCCACGATCTTCATAGAAACACGAAAAATAATTTTCAAGTTACACATCAACATGAATATTGGAAATTGGGTGCTATTATTTGTTCTGATCCCAGACTCCAACTGGGTTTAAGAATAATAACACCAAAATATTTACAAATTCCAGACTTTCAACATATAAATGATGATAGAAAGTGTGTTCTTCCAAATACTTCATATAACTACAAGAAACTTCGATATATTCATGGAATTAGTGAAGGAATAGTGGCTTATCTTGGATAATCTTACCTCACAAATGTTGGACTGTTCTAACTATGACGAACCAATATTAAATGAAAAGGACCAAATTATTGGCAAACTGAAGGGAATTCAGGATGAGTTTGGTATTGGCCTTTTGAAAATCGATTTGGCGCTGTCTTCGAAGCATCTTAAAATTGGAAGTTTGAATGCATCAACCTATCGTCCGACATGGTGGCCACAAAAAAAAAAACTAAAATATGTTTTGCTTCTATAATTGAATAGTATTTTCTATTTCTCAAATTTAGTTTAAATTTTCACACAAATTTTTGCCATGTCGAAATTACAAGTTAAGTGTTGGAATTTCCAGTTCGAAAATACTGCATTTTTATTTATTTATTTACATCGCCAAAAACTGGGTGAATATATAGTTTTGCAGGAAAATGACTCCAAGAGAAAGACAAAACATGAAAATGTCTAATGAAAGCCAACTGTCAACGGTTCAAGATAATCTAACTACACGTGTGAAAAGAGATAGACTAACTGGAGCGTTAAATATTAATGGAATAACTGCAAAAGTCATCGTTCAATTTATCAAGTAGATGATAAATTGAGGAGAAGTTTTACGTCTAATCTAACAAGTCCCTGTTGGTAGTTTTTAATTTACAATTCAGGTCGAGACCGAAAGATATAAACAAATTAATAAATTTTGTAGAACAAACATTGACATAATTTTATTTAGTTTCCATTATTATTATTCTGCACCATACAGCGTTTCTTCGCCAGAGGGTGTTTATTTGGTATAAATATTTGGTTGCATATTTACAATATTTATAATGTATTCATTATTTCTTTAGTTTCTCCAAGTTTATTTATTTATTTATTTATTTCACCGCCAAAAACTGGCTGAATAT
>NW_022599327.1:0-2376 GCF_009176505.1 Sitodiplosis mosellana | reverse complement strand
CGAATTGAATCAAATGTGTTCATCAACTGTGCAAACCGCACATACTCATTCATTTTTGGTGATCAATGCAAGAATTTTACCAACGATAAAAACAAAAGGTAGTTTATGGAGAGCCAACGTTTTCCAATAATATAATCAAAGTCAAAATAATGTCGACAGACGACGGTCAATGGAATTCTTTAAACAAACAATAAACAGAACGTTGCATTTTGCTTTTCAAGTATAACATTTGTCATTTCAACATGGAGAGCCGATTTAAGTAAACAGAAATAATTTTATATCGTATTTTGGAAACGCATGTTTCGTGGCACTTGAATATTATCATATATTGGATTTAATTATCCAAACCAATTGTAAAGACTAAACAATTTTGACGCATTTTTCGTCGGCGACAAAACGTCGCACCGCAATCATTTTTTGATTCTTTGTTTATGCTTTCACATGCAGATTCCGAAATATGATCGAAAAAAAGCCGCAACCGAATGTATCGGCTGGTTCGGATTCATTCTGTCGGCTGTTTTTCAAGAATAAATAGTAAATTTGAAATCTGTTAGAGCGTTCCCCAGTGAATAAATTCACAAGGAAAAAAATTGAATTGAACCAGAGTGACTGTGTAAAAAGTTAGTGAAAGTAAAAATGGGTGGCAAAATGGAATTCGCCAAACAGGCTTGGAACAAAGTCAGCAAATACGTTCGCAATATTAACTATGAAATTTGTCATAAAATTTAAAAGGCCGCTTTAGTAGCGTTCATATGCCGCTTGAATCGCTATCATCGCCGCAAACAAATCCGTTATGAATCTGACTTTTTTTTAAATAAAAAAACATCTTCGTATAAAAAAAGGTAAACTAAAATTGTAAATTCAATTTCTCAACACACAGTTTATAAAAAAAATTATTTGCATCAATAAAACTTAGAAAAACAACAATTATTCTACTGCAAACGATTCCCATTTGAAGTTTGAAACTTCGAAACTAACAGCGACCTCTAACGAAAATCCGTTACAACACCCATTCGCCATATTGACAAGTGACAAGTGTGTTTTTGTTTCAAATTTCAAGTGGGAATCGTTTGTAGTGAAATAATTGTAGTTTTCCTAAGTTTTATTGATGCAAATAAAATATTTTTTATAAACTGTGTGTCGAGAAATTGAATTTACAACTTTTTTCTACATTTTTTTATTGTAAAATATTTTTGGATTATTTTGTTTTGAAAAAAGTCAGACTCATAACGGTTTTCTTTGAAGCGCTGAAAGCACTGAGAACTTTTTTTTTTGGTTCAATATCAACCGACTAAAACGATACCTAGCGGAAATGCTAGCCCTTTAATTTTTATGATAAAATTTGCAATGGTCTTTGTAACTGCGGCATTTGTTGGTTATCAAGCGCATGAATTGACCGACGGATTGATGGAAAATCAGATCGTACCATATCAAAAACAAATTCCATATCCACCACAAGTTCCATATCCGTATACCAAACCGGAAGAAGATGATTTGGGCGCAAACGAAATCGTTTTGATTCTGCTTTTGATCATCGTTGCTCTTTTGCTGTTGGTTCTGGTCATCGTAGGGGGATCAAAGTGCATTTTGTATATCGAAAAACGTGCCGTAAAACTCTATCGAGATCAAAATGAATAATTAGAGGTGAATTAAATTGACTAACATATGGAGTAAATTCGTTAGTACTAAGTGAATATATTTTTCTATTTTAGCACCCGTGCTATCCGTCCATTGCCGAATGGAACGAGCTAAAAATGTTCTGAATTATTGTCAATCAAACAATCGAACAATCGAAAAATCGAACAATCAAACGTCAAATCTATGTGCAAATATGATGGTTGAATAAATGTCATAAAAGAAATTGTCCGTGTTATCATTTTGAAACAGTAAATTTTATTTCCCAGTGGGTGAAGCGAACTGAAAATTTCGAAAACATTGCATACAGAACTTTGAAAAATTGTAAAAAAAAATTAGCACCCATTTTCAGTTGAATATCTTTTTTTCTTCCGCATTTGATTTCGGGGGGGGGGGGTTTGAACCCCAAAACCCCCCCCACAGCTACGCCACTGAATTAGACCACGGTCTTCAGCTTGTATGTATGCTTAGATCGCTTGCTGAAGGAAAAGTCCAACATTTCATTTTTTTAAGCTATTCACATTTGTGGCCTGTAAATTTTATTATTCATCCGAGAAATTGACTTGATTGACATCAAGACTGATTTGAATTCAAAGTTTGAACAGTGGATGACAGCCAACTTCACTCATATGCATAATGCTATGCAATTTCGGAAATATCCATATAACGCTAGAAAAAAAATATTTTTTCAAAACATTTTTATGTGTCGAAGTCTACTGTTGTTTCTAATAAAAATAAAAC
>NW_022599326.1:11550-14880 GCF_009176505.1 Sitodiplosis mosellana | reverse complement strand
GATTCAAAGTGTGCAAAGATTGTCGCCCACACAAGGATGTGAGACTCCCACCGGTTATTGTGACTGATCGAAGCAGACGGCGCAAGCAACGTGATCGAAAACAAAATGCCAGCCAAAAGCCAACAGCAAATGTAACTAGAGCCGAAAAAGCTGAGAAGCACCGGGAAAAGCGTCGAAGTGAGCGCGAAAGCCACAATCCAGAGCAATTGGATACCGAAGAGGCAGTGAGACGGTACAATCGACGCATACGACGGCGTGAACTACGTCAACGACGTCGAGTTGCAGGCCATCGCAGCCGTAAAGTATCCAAACAGCCGGAAGCGGAATCCGATTTGCCAGGTTTTGTGAAAATTGGTGACACAAGTATTTGAAAGATTCGTGTCAAAAATCGTAAGGCCAAACTACAATTATGGCAGCGAATACATTACGATGCAACTGATAAAGGAATTGGGTTATTGGGGTCAAAGAAAATAGCCTTCCAGAAAAACTGGCACTCAAGCCCAATGAATGATCAGAACGCTTTTACTGCTACTTGGCATCGTGACATCTGTGCGGCGAAGTGCATCTTAAACAGAGGTATGTGATCTACGCAATACAATCACATTCATGTTTTATTGTATTTCAATTTCGAGTTCAATTCGTTCATTCTAGGCCGTTGTATGGTTTTCGACTTGAATGTGCACGAATCATTTGTGTTACCACCAGAAAGGATATGGCCAAAATGTCGAGATGGCCAATCGAGATGGCCAATCAAATGCTGTCGATGAAAAGTAGAGCGTAGATTAAGAGTATAAAATAAAACATTAACGATTAGTTATTATCAAAGCTTGATTTTTGTGGCTTTGTACATTAAAATGTGTGTGCAAATACACGATGTAATACGGGTTAAACCCGTAGGTAAGTTGTTGTATGTAAGATTTTCTCAGTCAGTTGGTCAATTTCAATATCCACACCAATATTTACCAAAGTCATAAATGGACCTAATTCAAGTGAAGCGTACAGTTGGATGATACTCGAGGCGTTGAAATTCGTTATGACGTTGAAATTCGTAGTAACTGTAGTCAAATTAACCCCCAAATTTTACTTTAAATGTTCACCCTAATATAACCTTGTTTCACACGTGATTTGTTATTTTGTTATCAATTGATTCATAATCGTTTTTATATCCTTCTAATTGATTTGTTTTTACCGTTTTTTTCTACTTCCATCGTGACGTTAAAAATGACTGAAACTACACACAAATGCGGGCCTTAATTGGACCGTTTACATACGCTTGGTAATGGATGTATTTGCGTTAACAATTGTTTCTTGGGTTTGTAGCGGAGGTTGTAGAGCTTTTCAAGCACGCATCGCAATATACAATCTTATTTGAAAAATTTGCGTGTTCATATCACTACCACTTTGGATATCAATGCCGTTTGTCCGATTATGGCTTTTTGAAATTGGCAGATTTAATGGAGTCAATATCCGGCATAGTTGAGGTAGACGTAACATTTAAATACAACGATTAAATAACTCACTAATTGAATGATATTTTTGAATTTTTAGATGGAATTTTCAAATGAAGAGGATCGAAAAATCTGTCTGTCTTCAAAGGCTGCTCAGCGTGTTTTTTCGGAACAATTGAAGTTTTTGATTGAATCATATTCGGGCTCAAGTGATAATTTGACCAATTTGCATGAAGTTTTAATATACCATAAGAAACATTATGGATACCAAATAGTTCCGCAATCCTTAGGCTTTGATGATATGCTCACTTGCATAAATGCACTTCCGTATATAGAGGTAGATAATTTGACTAATAATTTTAAAAAAAATCACTTGATTTTAAAACTAACAATTTTCGGACAGAAGATAAGTTTTGTATGGGGAAGTTATGCACATACTTGAAATGGGATTATTTTCCTCCATAAATATAAAAATTCGCTTGAATATGAATATCGGATATTTCTATGCGATATTTGTGATGCAATCACCAAGCGACACACAGAAATTGACACTATGCATTTCTGCTGAGTTGTTGTATCTGTATGTGTTCAACACAGTCAATCTACTTAATAGTTCATTGCTGCAGCCCATTTCATCAAATGTTTTCATGAAAAGTTTTCATGAGATTTTCTTCACAAGTTTTTTTGATGAAACAAATGTATCTAAATGTAGCAATGAGAAAATCTCAATAGAAACGTGAAAATATTCTCATTTTTTGACATTATTTTGAGCGCAAATTTTAAATTTTCATTTATTTTTGAGCCAACCATGATGTGATCCCACATTTTTGAGAAAAAATCTCGAAATTTCAAGTTGGCGCTCAAAATAATGTCAAAAAATTGAGAATATTTTCACGTTTTTATTGAGATTTTCTCATTGCTACATTTAGATATATTTGTTTGACCAAAAAAACTTGAGAGGAAAATCTCATGAAAACTTGTCATGAAAACATTTGGTGAAATAGGCTACTGGTTCAAAACAATATCGAGCGGTTTAATGTTACATTCTCTTAATACCACTGAAAATATTATTGCGTTAAGCTGATCTCGATAAAAAGATTGGAACGCCATTAGTGGCGCAGTTAATTTTTCTTCCAGAGATAATGATTTCGATTTGTTATGTATTGATTTAAAACTTTGAACGACATTTCGAATATATGGCGTTACTGCCTTATATGTTTTTCGTGATACGTTTTTTGTATAATGGCGATGAAGCTACAACAACAATAACACGTATTTCCAATGTAAACATAAGACGAGCTCTATTGACACGACGCTTGTGGTGATAGTTGAAGATTTCAATCACTTAAGCGTATGCATGGCCGATAATCAAGTAGCCTTTCGCGCAAACCGTATAAATCCTGTGCTAGCGTGTCTGTATTGTGTGTATATATTGACCGCTCAACGTGTGTTGTGAGTATGACCACTAGAGGCAGGTCGAATGTTGTCGTCAGTATGGATTTCATAGCCACGTTTTGTATAAATATATAATATTAGCATAAATAATGTTTTTTAAATATCTGATATTGTTTGATGGTCAGAATTCAAATAATTGATCTATGTTAGATTATTATAACATTGACAGAGTAGACATGACACAAAAAAACACATACAAATTTCCAAGGGGCGAATTACTACTGAAAAATTGAATTCAGTACTTTTCAGTGGTTTTCAGTACTTTCAGTGCCCAATGTATTAGTATATGAATGTCCGAGAATGAAAACGCAACTTCTATTCACAACACATATAAGTGAAACAAAAATAAAAAATTTATTGAAATGAAACAACAAAATCGAATTTTTTCAAAGTGTAACAACAAAAAAGATTTTTTTAAAGTGTAACA
>NW_022599326.1:2549-11450 GCF_009176505.1 Sitodiplosis mosellana | reverse complement strand
ATTTTTTCAAAGTGTAACAACAAAAAAGATTTTTTTAAAGTGTAACAACATACCAATGTTACACTTTAAAAAAATCTTTTTTGTTGTTACACTTTGAAAAAATTCGATTTTGTTGTTTCATTTCAATAAATTTTTTATTTTTGTTTCACTTATATGTGTTGTGAATAGAAGTTGCGTTTTCATTCTCGGACATTCATATGAAAGTACTGAAAATGGCATTATCTTTCGAGGAGAAAAATGAATGGATGGCAGATCTGTCAAAACAAATTTCAACTGTCAAAAATCCCGATCTATTTTGATACTGAAAAACACTGAAAAATACTGAAAATATTTTTCACTTCTTTTCAGTGGATTTCAGTGCTTTCAGTCTTTTCAGTAGTGATTTGCCCCTTGCAAATTTCAGTCTAAATACGGTGGAAATGGTTTTACTGACATTTTCGCTGTAAGCATGTTGCACGTGTTTGCGATGTTTATGGTGCTGCCACGTATCGAACGACACAATCCCCTTGTTTCCGAATAGCTTTCACCAATCTACGAGTTCCCAGACAGTGAACATGTCTATTTATGCGAATTGGCGAATCTGGTGAAATTCCCACGGCACCCATAGAGAAAATGGTTGGCCTACGATTCGTCATGCGAAACCGAGCATATTGGCGAGTTGTATACGCAGCCATGCCTCTTTGTAACATTATCAAGCGATGTGAAATGTACAACAAATACTGTGAAACCTCGTGGCGATGGCATCACTGGGTGTGATTTCAAATCTGCTGTCAAACGTTTTCCTCTGCGATTTCGAATCGAATTGGACTTTGCCTCCCAGTGATATATGAGTAGTTTGGAACGAAAATGTCATACAGAAATGTTGCGCGGAAAAATGTCACATATAGAGAATTCATCAATTGGAGAAGCTATTTTTTGCGAGGGGCAGATCACTCAAAAGTAATTGCATTAAAAAGAAGTAATTGCATTGGTAATTGCAAGAAAAATGTAGTAATTGCTGATCAACAATTACTTTCGCAGCTACTTTTTTCTCGTGCAATTACTGCTAAATTTTGCAATTACTATTTTGAGTGATTTGCCCCTCGATTTTTTGTCAAATGGAGAAGCTTTTTGTTATCAAGAAGAACAGCTATGCTAGCTTTGACACCGAACGGCTCTTTTATTTGTGACATTTATCCGCGCAACATTTCTGTATGACATTTTCGCTCCGAACTACTCATATGAAACATCAAGCGAAATGCTGATTCTGCATTTTTCTCATTGCCCTTTCGAATACAGTTATGTGATGACAACTCAGTATTGTTCATTTTTGGTTCGTGTACGATGCATGTAGTTTACTACACCACCTGAACCACTAACATTAAATTTCGCGCCGAATAAACTAAATATTTTGTGCTCGTATGATATGAATTACAATCAACAAAACCGAATATTGATACGATTAGGCCTAGTGCCTACTTCTAGAATTTAAATCGAAAATCAAAACTGACTGCATATCCTATGTTCTTTCCTGGACCGCAAGAAAAATAAACGGCACGCATAACAACAAAGCGAAGAATTTAAAAAAAATCAAAGTTATAGTGGAATTTAAGGGACAGACGGACGGAAATATTTTCAATTTTATTTATATTTGAAATTGTTCGAAAAAATTAAAAAATATTCCCACTTTTAACACATTTTGAATTAGGTCATTTCATCTATGGGACTCATAAACATCAAATGTCATCACGACGACCAGATTTTCCGCAATAAATGTTATGCTGCAGTACATTTATTAGTGGAAGATAAACGACAGGCTTTACCACTATCGGATTTTATACAAATGTTTGCTGGTAGATATAACGATATTGTCGACGAACATTTAATAAGGACGATGAAGCACGCAATTGAAGTAATGATATTAAACAGAAATCGCTCAATGTCAATATTTATTGTCTCTATATGACTTTTTCCCATACAGATTCAGCAGATGAACAATTTTAAATGCGTCAAGATGACCAAATTGATGATTTTTCTTGTGAATTTAATAGATTTCATTGGAGAGAGAACAGTAAAATTGAATGACATACATCATTCTCTGAAACTATCGATTAAATCATGCTTTCCTTTCGGTCAGTTGAAACTTTATCTACAAAATATTCAAAAACATATAA
The DNA here is from genome assembly GCF_009176505.1 of Sitodiplosis mosellana. Classification (NCBI taxonomy): domain Eukaryota; kingdom Metazoa; phylum Arthropoda; class Insecta; order Diptera; family Cecidomyiidae; genus Sitodiplosis; species Sitodiplosis mosellana. The sequence continues at coordinate 9,297 of NW_022599326.1, read as the reverse complement.
ATTTATCCTAATGATTCATTAATTTTAGGCTATCCAAATTTAAATTCATTTATCGAAGCATTTCCAGACGTTTTTGTAATGAATATTTCAAAAACTTCTGCTACCCGTAATGAAGTTTCAGTAAATTCACAGTGTATACGTGAGTATATCATCTTTTGTTAGGGAAAAAAATTTGTTCATTAACCTCAACCTCTTTCTCAGTATACAAGGCCGACTATCTAAACGATAACAACAACAACAATGTTTTTTCAAATTTCGATTCGGCCTTTCCGGGAGCTACATCATTGGCATTGCAAAATTCAGTTCAGTCTCAATCGTTATCTTGTGGTATGGCGGGTTCTTTAGAAGCAAATACTTATCCAACATTTGACGTATCGGCTATTCCACCTTCTATGAATAGTAGTTTTTTTGGAACAAAGATCACTTTTAAGCCCAATAAAATTAACGAGTCCATCGAATCTATTGATACAAGTCAAAAGAGTGTGGAATTAAGTTCGGAAAATATGTTTCAGGAAGAAGATGAGGAATATGATTCTATTTGTTGTAATAGTAAGTTACAATCGAATGGAAGTTACAGGAATTTATTCATCATTGGAAGATTTTCTCATTTCAGACACAAAAATTGGTAATGAAAGCTGTTCAGTTTTTAACTCCTCAAAAACAAAGGACTGCGAACGAAAAAGCTATGGCTGTCCACCAAAGCCGGACACACCACCAGTAAGCAATCCACCTATATGCCAATAACATTAAATTTGTCAAGTGTTTCAATAGAGAATTATCTGGTTACTTTTAGATTTCACCATATTGGAACAACCCGATTTGGGGAGGCGATGAGACATCCCCAATCAAAGTAAGTTTTTTTTTTCGAACAATTTATGGAAACAAACTATCATTTTTCCATTAACAGGTTCATATCAAACTACCAGACTTGAAAGTGGTTAAAAAGACGCAGTTACTCAATAGTCCAGCCATCATGGAGCGGTTATGTATTTCGAAAAAAAAGTTGATAATATTACCAGAAACAAATTAAAATTCAATCGGAGAATTCATATTTTAATTCAAACGATCTATAAAAAAAATTCAAAAATTGTAAGCCCTCTAGGAAATCATCATTTTCATCATTCATTTCAGTTTTGATATTATTATTGTTGGAACGCTATCGCAGTGCGAAATTTCGAAAAAAAATGTGTTTACGATAATTCCGAATAATCATTTCTGTAAATCATAATTGAAACATTGAAGTAATTAAACACTTTTCTATTTTGTCTACTAGTACAAAGTCCGTCAAAATCAAATAAAATTTCAGTGTAAAATTTCATGAATATATATCTACTCATTTGGAATATACCCAAGGAGCAATTGTTAATGCAAATACATCCATTACCAAGCGTATGTAAACGGTTGAATTTGGGCCCGCATTTGTGTGTAGTTTAATTCATTTTTAACATCACAATGGAAGTAGAAAAAACAGTGAAAACAAATCAATTAGTTAATAATAATTAGGTTAATTGTTAATCAGTTTGTTGTGGAGCCTGAAGATGATAAGTAAACTTATCGAAAATGTTTGCAAATATATTCTGCTTTTTACATCAAAATAAGAAGTCTTATTAATTTAAATTATCATAAATCAATTAGAATGATATAGAAATGATTATGAATCAATATTCAATATGCTAATAAATTGTGACATTCACCTACAGGAATTATCCATATACTATGTAGACTATAGAATACAGATAGCCATCGATGAAGGTGTTATTATCAATCTATGTACGTTAATAAGCTTTGTCGATGATTGCTGGGGCACTAAAACGTCCACTATTCTCTATTCTCAATCTTATTCTCGCGGACACTCGATTTGTGCGTCGGTGAACACACGATGCAGGTCATAACCGAAGACTTGACAATGTCCTGCAAAGAGAAAGAAAAACAAACACACAAACAACAACATTATTCTCACAATATTTCACTCCATTGTTCAAACACCAATTTCAATTTAATGAATAGCATACCTTTGTACAAAATCAGCTTTGCAGCCGAAATTTCACGATGCCAAATAGTACTCAGGTATGAAAAGTACAGTTGCTCGTCTGGATCATAATCTTCAGTCAACTCGATGATACCTCCGCCAAGGTTGATAACACCTCTGCACCCTTCAGCATACTCATCCGCATCGTTCGCCGCATTTTGTTGCCAGTTTTCATAGTATTCGATTGAGGGTGATTACCTTAGACACAAAACCATCGGCTTGATTTGGATTCTGCTCTGCATATTCGCGCATCGCTCGTCACTCTGATCGCAAATTTCGCTTGTGCGATCATGCAAAGTCTTCAACGGAAATGGTGTGAAACGTCTTGCACATACTCGCAATGTTCTGTTTTCATGGACCCATCGTATGACATTTCCCTCCATTTTCTTGAAACTTCTCAACAATTTACGAGTACCTGGTTCTCGAACGTGTTTCTTCATCTTGATCGGCGAATTGGACACGATGTCCATAGATCCAATGTGAATGAGGCTCGGTTTGCGATTTGTCTATTGAGAAAACAATAAGAACATTCTCTAGTTTGAATTTGAAACAGAAAAAAAATCAATTTCAATTTTGTCGCTTACTCGAATCGATTCGATATACTTGCCAAAATGTAGGTAAACGGGTGTATTTTTCGATGGTGTACGCTTGTTTGGCTTTCTTCAAAATTCGCAATGCGATGAGTGATGTAATCTCTCCAATTACTGCCTTTCGGCGACGGCATTCGTGCGTATCGAGTCCGGTCCTCCCGATCATTCCGTCCAAACATCTTGAAATTCCATGTCCATTTCTCCGCTTTCCTATCGCGCACACCTTGCTTGGTGAGATACTTCTTGCTGCTTATTTTGAAGTTCATCTTTTATTTATTTATTTATTTTATTTAACACCGCCAAGCTCTGGCTGAATATAATGAAGTTTAAATAAGTGTTTGGCCGGAAAAGAGTGCAAGACTGTTACATCAATTTAAATAATAATCATTTACACCGATTTAGTACAACTTTCAGTTCTCGCTTCGTTAAAAACCTGGATGGAAATACTTGATAGTAGTCAGATAGAAAACGGTCCAAAATAACCTTTGGTAAACGTTTCCAAAAGGACAAAGGCTATGTGAAGCGTTCAGTTTTACAATTTAATTGGAGACTCAAGGACAGCAAAAGTCGTCACTCAATTTATACCGATGGATAAATTGACTAGAAGTTTTACGTCGGTTTAGGCAGATCTATGTTGGCTGCAAACAGTGTTTGGTTGAGATAATATCTTAAGATGAGATAACCAGACAAGATAGATAAGATATTATCTTTTATCTTATCTAGATGAAAAATTCATTTTGCGGATTTATCTTATCTTTATCTTTTCTTCATATTTTTCCAATTATCTATTGTCATATTTTAGATAAATTTTAAGATAAACGAAGGCTTAATAAGTAGAACGGGTGGGTTTTGAATGAAAAACATTTGAATTTTACGGAACATTTTGACATTTTTTTTTTACATTTTCGTTCAATTTCTGATTGATATTTTATTCTCAATCGTTTGTTCGACTCATCATTCATCAAAACAAACAGATTATTTCTATGGGTGAGATTGAGAGTAGTGTATGTTTGATTGACTTTGTTACGAAAGAGAAGAGCAAGTTTCTGTCGACTTAAAAATGGTTAAAAGCGAGTATGTTCGTTTTTAGCGGGTCCTCGCGGTTTTTCACGGTTTCCGCGGAACTGATAAGAGATAACAACTTGTTGTCTTCGGCAAAGTTGTAGCACTCGAGGTCTTCTATAACATCACTGATGACAGTTATCTCTTATCTCTTATCAGTTCCGCGAAAAGCGCGAAAAATGATAAGAAAAAAAAAGTTCTATATAAAATTTGCTTTTTTATGTGCGCGATTTGCGCGCAACTGATAAGAGATAACTGTCTTCAGCTTAGTTATAGAAAACCTCAAGTACTACAACTTTGCCGAAGACACCATGTTGTTATCTTTTATCAGTTGCGCTAAAACCATGAAGACCGCGGAGGCTAGACGGTACTACAACATACTCTAATTTAACGCCAACAGAATCATCAGAAAACATACTCGCCTTTTCAAAAATATAAATCGAAGAAAAAACATACTCCACTCTCAATCTCACCCATAGATTTCCTTTTCTTTTAATTTTTATGTCTCCAATAATTCAAATTATTGAAAATTTTCAATTTCGGCTTTATGCTTCGAGTTTCATAGACCGTCTTCAATGAATCTGATGTGAGATTTGATATGAATATTCGGCTTGAACAATGTATTCGAAACCACCATGACAATTGAACTTTTGGTGAAGAAAAACTGATTTTTGTATACAAAGCCGAGAAGTTATTTATTTATGGATAAATTGATATCATATGACAGAAATGGGGAAACGTATGACAAGAATGGGTAAACGCATGACAAGAAATTGGAAAACGTATGACAGAAAATGGGAAAACGTATGACAGAAAATGGGAAAACGTATGACAAAAATGGGAAAACGTATGACAAAAATGGGTGGAAACGTATGACAAAAAATGGGAAATCGTATGTCAGCAATTTGGAAAACGTATGACAGTAATAGGAAATCGTATGACAGAAAATAGGAATAAGTATGACAACGTTAAAAAATGTATTTCTAACAAAAAAAAAGATCTGATTGACATAAAAGACAAATTAAAATGTTCGAAACTCCTTGAAATGAGAAATTCTTTGTGAACGTTACTCTCTTTTGCAATGTTGAAGTGAAAAAGTACATATTTATATACAGTGCTTGTAGTACATTTGCTAGCACCAGTTAGTGTCTCGGTGCCATTAATGTACATGATAAATGGGAACTTTGAAAAGTTGCTGTAACGTTGCGAAATACGTCGAACATTTGCAAGTAGAATTGTGATAGGTCATCTTACTGTGTGCGAATTCATTCATTAGATTGTTTATTTGTTTTCGTATCAAGTATCATATATATACAAACTCAAAGGAGCCATATCATTTTCGTGTATATGTACTTCAGCGACTACAGTTGAACGCACACCCCATCAATTGGTGTCTTAAACTGAAAATGAACACAAGAGGGACACAGAAGATAGTCAGAATGAAAAAAGACAATAAAATGGTACACATCATAGGACTGAAACGAGTACGGCGCGATTGAAAGTCCCATTATGTGTACCATTTTATTGCCTTTTTTCATTCTGACTCCCCAAATGGCGTGTTAGAAAGAGATGGAGAATCCTTCTTCAGTTGCGGAAACCCAGGCATGGTATATCCCAGACAAAATAATACTGGTGGAGCAGAAATCGCGCGCGAAAATCAAACCTTTCTTTCATCTCAAAACTTATTTATTTAATTATTAAATTAATTACGAATAATATATATATTTCAAATCTAATGTTGGTACAAATTCTTTTTAACTACATTTGCTTTTTTCAATCAATGAATAATAGATAACAGCCTTTAATTCTATCCGCTCTCGCTCCGAACAAGCAACCGACAATAAAAAAGAAAAGAGTCAGTAGGGATAAGAGCGATAAAAAGCATATTTTATACGTAAAAAAATACGTTTGATATCAATTCTTAATATCTATGAGATTGAGAGCCGCATATGTATTTTGGCCGACTTAAATTTTGATAAATTAGAGTATGTTTGACTCGTAATTTTTTGAGATTTTCATTTTAATGACAAAAAAAGTCGAATTGATGTCTTCGTAAAAATTGTTGCTCACCAATTGAAAACATTCTCTACTTTTTTCAATAGAAAGTCTATGAAAAATACTCAATCTTTGATATTTAGAGAAAGAGATAGAGAAAATTTTCTGTTGAGACCACTAAAAATACCATTTTTTAATTCTTTTATCAATTGTCATACGAATTTTCCATTTTCTGTCATATTTTTTCCTATTTCTGTCATACGTTTTCCGATTTGGTGTCATACGATTTCCCATTTTTTGTCATACGTTTCCACCCATTTTTGTCATACGTTTTCCCATTTTTGTCATACGTTTTCCCATTTTCTGTCATACGTTTTTCCATTTTCTGTCATACGTTTTCCCATTTCTTGTCATACGTTTTCCCATTCTTGTCATACGTTTCTCCATTTCTGTCATACGTTATCCCCTCACCCCTATATATATAATCTATATATATAAAACTGAATAGTTTGTATGTATGTCGCTAATGTTTGGCCAAACCGCTCGACCAATTTGGAATCCAAAGATACCGTTGGAAAGCTCTTGGTCTGGAGAAGGTTCCTAGAAACATCTTGGCCCATCACGGTCCATCATGGTCATGTTAACACGATCTAACACCATTTTCACATATGAATAGTCAATATGGGTATCATATGAAAGGCCTTGAACGGAGATGAACATGGACACCATCTCGGTCCATCATGGTCGAGTTAACATGACCTAACACCATCTTCACATATGAATAGTCAATATGGGTATCATATGTTTGAAATGAAACTGAATAGTTATATAAAACTGAATAGTTTGTATGAATGTATGTCGCTAATGTTTGGCCAAACCGCTCGACCGATTTGGGATCCAAAGATACTGTTGGAAAGCTCTTGGTCTGGAGAAGGTTCGTATAAATAGCTTTGTCCATCTCAGTCCATCATGGTCGAGTGTTAACTTGACTTAACACTATTTTTGCTTAAATATAGTCGACATGAGTATCATATGAAAGGGCTTGAAGAGGAGATTACCATGGACACCATCT
>NW_022599326.1:0-2539 GCF_009176505.1 Sitodiplosis mosellana | reverse complement strand
CATCTCGGTCCATCATGGTCATGTTAACACGACTTAACACCATTTTCCCACATGAATAATCAATATGGGTGTCATATGAAAGGCCTTGGAACGGAGATGAACATGGACACCATCTCGGTCCATCATGATCATGTTAACACGACCTAACACCATTTTCACATATGAATAGTAAATATGGGTATCATATGTTTGAAATGAAAAAGAAAATGAAAAGAGGCCATCATGGTCGGCCATCGTGTTATAACACCATTAAACACTTATTAGTATGAGAAAACCATGTTTATCATCATAGTTTTTACATTTTTATATATGTTTAGGTAGGTCAGTTTTAATATGATATTATATATCAACTAGCGGCCTCACCTCGCTTCGCTCGGCTTCGGCGCTAGGTCCCCGAAATTGAATGTTAGTCTGTATCATTTTGTATGTTCAATACTTGTTTTTTCAAAGCAAAGACGATTTTCTGGGAAAGTTGCTCCTTTTTCTGGAGTTGATTTTACACGCATTTTTTTCATATGTGAATTGGTGTTGAGTCGTGTTAACATGACCATGATGGACCGAGATGGTGTCCATGTTCATCTCTGTTCCAAAACCTTTCATATGACACCCATTCTGACTATTCATGGTGTTAAGTCGTGTTAACATGATGGGTCGAGATGGTGTCCATGTTCATCCCCGTTCCAAAACCTTTCATATGACACCCATATTGACTATTCACGGTGTTAAGTCGTGTTAACATGACCATGATGGACCGAGATGGTGTCCATGTTCATCTCTGTTCCAAAACCTTTCATATGACACCCATATTGACTATTCATGGTGTTAAGTCGTGTAAACATGACCATGAAGGACCGAGATGGTGTTCATGTTCATCTATGTTCCAAAACCTTTCATATGATACCCATATTGACTATTCATGGTGTTAAGTCGTGTTAACATGACCATAATGGACCGAGATGGTGTCCATGTTCATCTCTGTTCCAAAACCAATATTTCATTGCCATCAATCCACATTAATGTACGTTGTATCGAAAAACAATTAAAAAAATTGTTTCTTCAAACTTTTGAAAATTTAATTCGAAAATCAAAACTGATATGTGAATCTGCTATTTAAGCCGCAAGAGTTCTAAAGACATATTCACCATTAAAACCAAGAATTAAAAAATCATGAAAATAAAAAAAAATAGGACACACGCACAATGAGTTTTATATATATAGATAAAAAGGTGTAATTTAATGCAAAATGATTTGTATACAGAGATCTCAGTTCGAATTGGGTGGGTAACAATATGAAAAAACCGTACAATAATGCGCAATTCAAAGTGATCAAACTCTTTCACCGAACACAATCAGTGTGAGTTGTGTGGTTTTTATTCTTGGATGAAATGTACGTGAAATTGTTTCGACTAAACCGATTTGTACTTAAATCGCAAAATCTGAGATCTAACCGTGCGGAAATGCAAAACGTGGTGATGAAAAATGTAAATTGCTACAAAACCTAAAACTATTGTGTGAACGGTTTGCTTGTGATGCGAATGGCTGCTATGAAACGAATGTTCTAGAATGACATTGTTTTTACTGAAAATGATGTTGCAAAATTGAACGATGCCATGTAACCCTATCAGTGTGAATCTGTGTGACAACGACAAACATTTAGCTCACGAACACACTCACACTCACTATGGTGAGTCCGAGTGTGTGTTGCCTCTGTTTCTCCATGTCGCACAGTAAACTGTCAATTGAACGTTTTTAGAACTAAATAAGTGCTGCCATCCAGTGAAAACTGTACATGCTGCCCCTTGCCGCCTGCGGCAATGCTCGTTCCGATGGCACACATCCTTCCTGTCTGTTCCAGTATCCATTGGCTCCTCTCAAATGGTTCAATCACAATATGGCTCGTTCGGACTCGGGCAACGCTTTCTAAAATAAATGAATGGGTGAATTTTTTGGGATAAATGATAAAATCATAAGTGATGACCTGGCTTGGGCTTCCGTTTTGATTGAGTAAAAGAAAGCACCGAAAGAAAATTTCTCGATCGACAATGATGAGTGATGGGTTGCTACTGTGGGGAAGCGGATGCTTCGGTATACGTGGTAATCGGCAAACGGCATAATTTGGAGATCGATCGTTTGTAAGGGCCGTTCTTCGTGCGAATTGTTGCTACGCGAACCAATTGATCTGCTCCGGGATGTAGCTCGATGATGCGACCAAGTAACCATTCGTTCGGTGGCAAGCGATCATCTTTGATGAGAACCAAATCATTTAGTTGGAGATTCGGTTGTTCGTTGTGCCATTTTGGTCGAGCTTGAAGATGTGTCAACCAATCCGATGACCATTTTGACCAAAATTGCTGTATCATGCGTTGCAACGTAAGATAATGTGCGCTCAGTGACAGCTCTTTCGATGTATCAGTGGGTGGGGCGAGTAGTGTGTCGCCAATTAAAAAGTGCCCAGGTGTGAGCACATCCAATTCATCCGGATCGGCAGTCAATGGGCAAAGCGGACGTGAATTTAGGCACGATTCAATTCGTACCAAGA
>NW_022599325.1:17225-23257 GCF_009176505.1 Sitodiplosis mosellana | reverse complement strand
AAAAAATAGCGAAAAATGACCAATGCATCCCCAAAATAGGGTCAAACCACCCTTAACCCTCCAAACAAATTATATTTTTGGATTCCTCGTGAAAAATTACCCCTAGGTTCATTTTCCATCAAAAAAAGCATCCCTTATGTCCTAATTTAAGGCCGGAATGTTAAACAAATCGCACCCAAACCTTCTAATGTATTCCGGCCTTGGTTTAGTGCATAAGGGATGACTTTTTTGATGGGAAATGTTCTAAACGTTAAAGTAATTTTTCACAAGGAATCCAAAAATGTAATTTGTTCGGGGGTGAAGGGTTTTTTTGACCCGATATACAGAAAAAATTAGTTTTTTTCAAAATTATTGTATGGGGACTCCCAAAAGAAGGGCTCGGAGGGGGTGACCCATGGGTAAAATAGATAGCCCAAAAAAAATTAGCTATAGTTGGTCATACATTTTTATGCAAAATTTCCACTCCAAGAGGTAGAAAATTGACTCTGTAATAATTGACCCCAGCTGCCCCAAAAAATTCTCCTCATCATTCTGAACAACTTTGACATACATCATTTTTTGATCAGACGAAGTTTAGAAAAGGGGGTGGGTCTATCCCCACTATGCCCCAAAAGGGACCGCTGCCCTTTTGTCAAAAATTTTTTTTCCATCCCCAATCGATCTGTATATTCAATTTTAAAATCCATTTGTGACAGTTGGGACGGTTTACTTGTGAGTTTATGCTTACAAAAAATGATTTCTTCCTTATCACCCCATGAATTTAGAGCAAAATTTGATGAATTGTAGAAAATCAGTATAAATCAGAACAAAAGTCTAAAATTCAGTATATATACTGAAATCAGTATACTGATTTTTTGGGCCAAAATTCGACGAAAAATCAGTGTAGGGGAGAGGTTTGTAAGTTGACCATGGATCCTTGATATTTTCATAACTTTTCGAAAAATCGAGATATCGTAAATGTGAGAATACCGTTGGAAAGAGGACCTCAAAATCTACAATTTTGCTGAAGAAACTTATTCGATTTATTAAAAAAGAAATTTTTTTCAATCGATTTTCCAAGTGGCTTGAAATTGAGAAAAAAAAATTATGGCATGTAAGTTGACCGCCCCCTGAAAAATCCCCAATAATGTAAGAAACATTGAGTAAAAACACCTGATTTACAAAATTTAAAATTGTTTCTTCCATTTTCATTCAAATTATTGGCTTTAGACGCAAAAATAAGAACAATTTTGCATATTTCTGATGAAAAGTGTTATCGGTTCCATGTTATTCTGATATATTTCGAAAATTGAAAAATATTGCCCAAAATTTCACTAAAATGCAATAAAAATACTTTAAAATTGAATTGGTTCAGAATTCCAACATGTAAAAAATTAAGACAGTGGAAATCAACTTAGAAGTCCAAAGGGTGGTCAACTGACATTTTTTGATGACTTTGCAAAATGTATCTTTTTTTTCAAGCCACTAACTGCTTGGAATTGGCATTGGATTATGAGCATTATAATTATAAACAAATAATAGGTCAAAACAAACACCAACCGTACTACAAAATAAAAGTTGTTGTCTCGCACATTGGGATTTTGAATGCACGATGGTAGAGGACCCCAAAACAAACATTTTTGCATCATTGCTTTCTTCGGAAGACGTATGAATAAGAAAAATATCGCTTTCGGTATGCTCTAAGGTAGCGCCTATCAGCATATCACAGTGAAATTTAGTTTAGAGCTCTAAATTTATGGTAGAAACCTACATTCCTTGAAAGGTGAGACCTTCCCATAAATTTTGGTACACTGTTTATCAAAATCGGTTGGTAGGTTCGCAAGATATAGCACAAAATATATTTGAGGTTACTGAAAAATCGTCAATAGCCAACTTTGTTCGGTGAGTACGTTTTTCTGCAGATATAACTGCAATCTAGGTTTTAGAATCTAATTTTTTCATAAAAAAACTAATCCATACCAAATTTGAAGCCAATCGGATGAAAAATTAGGGTACCTCTCGAATAAATTCGGCTATTTTCCGAACAAAAATCGAACATTTGTTCGAGAGCTACCCTAATTTTTCATCCAATTGGCTTCAAATTTAGTATGGATTAGTTTTTCTATGAAAAAATTAGATTTCAATACCTAAATTGCAGTTTTATCTGCAAGAAAGTATAGTCGCCGAACAAAGTTTGCTATTTTTCAGTTTTGGTGAGTTCACACATGTTTTGTATTATATCTCGCGAACCTCCCAACCGATATTGATGAATAGTGTACCAAAATTTTTCGGAAGGTCTCACCTTTCAAGTAATGTAGGTTTCTACCATAATTTTAGAGCTCTAAACCAAATTTCACTGTGATATATTGATAGGCGCTACCTTTGAGCTTACCAAAGTCGATATTTTTTTTTATTCAGACGTGTCCCGGAGAAAATAAAAATGCAGAATTGTTTGTTTTGGGGTCCTCTACCATCGTGCATTCAAAACCCTAATGTGCGAGACAACAACTTTTATTTTGTAGTACGGTGGAATAATGGAAACTGATCATGATTCGACAGCCAAAACCAAAAATACATTGATTCTAATGGTCACTGAATGTATACTCCTTTAAATGAATTTCGGTCTTTTTGAAATATGAACAAATGTAAACCAGACTTCCTTACACTGAACGCAGCGAACTCAGCAATGTAGCGAGCTCTGTAATGTGAGAGCTGCCAAAAAAATTTCTGCAAGTGAGTTTGCCAATTTATTAGGACTGGTTCACACTGATTTCTCTGTTTTTCGCTATAATCGTTTGATGTCAAATGTACCGAAATATATTTTAAGGAGTATACAGAATGTGACAAGAGCGAAACTAGTGAAAATATTCATGAACTAACATGTAATCACAAAGTTTCTATTTTAACTGCATTGAAAAACACAAGAACGACGCCTGAAAGTAGTCAAAATTGCAAGTTTCAATCATTTAAATATGAATAAACATGTAAAGCACATACATATTTCTGTGACGTAAAAAGTCTCATGCTATCGGATCACGAAACTGATTGAGTTAAGTCAATATATTAACTTAAACTGTTCATATCTTTTGGTCAGACCAAATTGGTCCCGACATGAATTGTTAATTCAAAACTACCAAGAGAGTCTTGTTTGGATTAGACGTAAAACTTCTCTTCAATTTACCACCTATTTGATAAATTGAACGATGAATTTTGCAGTCATTGAGGTCGACACTAATATGTTTAACGCTCCAGTTAGTCTATCATTTCTCAAACGCGTTGTTAGATTATCTTGAATCGTTGACAATCGGGTTTCATTAGACATTTCATGTTTGGTCATTCGCAAGGTCATTAATTAGGTTATTCTTTTGCCTAGTCGAGAACCAATAACTATGTATATTAGACTACTCCAAAAAAAAATTGGTCGAAGAAGAAAAGTGTCATCCAGATTCGAAAAATATACCTCAACAAAATAGGTTTGGTCCAAAAAAATCATATGGGTACCATATAAAAACCCATGGCAAGCCCCATATCAAATTTTTCATGACAGCGATTTCGGAAGCCATTTTAGATCGTAACATTTCGACCGATTCCATTATTCCAGCCAACTTTTGGCAAAAACTGATGATGAGGTTTTGTTTAGCCTGTCAATATCTATAACTTTTACCAAGACATCAGCTCTTGAAAAGGCATTCTGGACCAGTTACAGTGTAAAATGACCGAAAAAATGGCAATTTTTCGGCATTTTTCGCATTTTTTGCTCTACTGGTCACCCAGGTGGTTGACTTTTGTTCAGTTTTCGACTCGTATCGTATAGCCAGGGGCCGTATAAATAATTTGGCACTTCTCAGATTGCAATTTGGATGGAATTTGGCGACAATTGATTCACATATATAAGACAAATTTTTGGCCAAAATGAGCAAATCACAAACATGAGCTTTGGTTTGACAAGTAAAATCAAATGATTTCTACCTTTTCTGCCTTTGAACATCTAGTATGGTCCTTTACAAACATTTTGGGTACTTACATGACCAAATCGAGTAATGATTTCACATATTTCTGGCCTCATATTCGATTTCAACTCCCAAAAAATCGACTTTTGACCAAAAAATCTTTAAGTATAGGCTTTTTAGGAATGGTGTCTTGGTAAAATGTTATTTTGTCTCGAAAATATGGGGAGTCTACCCAGACAAAAACTCTCAAAATTGACTTTTTAAGGTACCTTCCTAACAAAATATACGTTTTTCATGGATTTTACTATGAAAATATCAATTTTTGTTCGGAAGGTACCCCAAAAATACACTTTTCGGATGAGTTTCTTAGTACAAAGTTATTTTTTTCGAGAAATATTGGGAATCTACTCACACAGAATCTCTTATGAATGATTTTTGGGGTACCTCCCGAACAAAAATTGATATTTTCATAGAAAAATGCATGAAAAACGTAACTTTTGTTCGGGAGGTACCTTAAAAAGTCAATTTTGAGAGTTTTTGTCTGGGTAGACTCCCCATATTTTCGAGACAAAATAACATTTCACCAAGACACCATTCCTAAAAAGCCTATACTTAAGGATTTTTTGGTCAAAAGTCGATTTTTGGGAGTTGAAATCGATTATGAGCCCAGAAATATGATGTCTTAGTAAAAGTTATAGATATTGACAAGCCAAACAAAACCTCATCATCAGTTTTTGCCAAAAGTTGGCTGGAATAATGGAATCGATCGAAATGTTACGATCTAAAATGTATTCCGAAATCGCTGTCATGAAAAATTTGATATGGGGCTTGCCATGGGTTTTTATATGGTACCCATATGATTTTTTTGGACCAAACCTATTTTTTTGAGGTATATTTTTCGAAACTGGATGACACTTTTTTTCTTCGACCAACTTTTTTTTTGGAGCAGTCTAATGTATGTTCAAACTATTTACTGTTATACCCTAAATTGTATAAAAATCAAAAGATCAGGTTTTTCTGCAAAACCAATTATTCAGCCAGTTTTTTTGGCAGTGGTAATAAATAAATAAATAATAGGGTCAGGTGGGGCAATTCGCGCCGTGGTTTAATTCGCGCCATCGGCCTTTTCTCGAAAACGGCAATACATATACAAAAAGTTCTAGTATCATTTGAAAGAGCGTAAAAAAATGCATATTTGGTTGCACAACCGAACATTTCTCAGCCAAGTACAGACAAGCTACAGGCATAAATATGTTTTTTGCTAGTACTGAGTTCAATTTTCGGGTCCACAGAATTTCAGTTTTTACTATTCTAATTTAATATTTTTTTAAAACGGGTTGATGTAATTTGTAGCTTATCACCAGCTCTTTCTTATGGATATAAATTTGTTTTGAATATTTTCAATTTTTGTGGCTGAATCGAGCTTCAAACAGCAATACATGCCGTGGGGCAATTCGCGCCACAAACACAATGGGCAATTAGCGTGTTTTTGGGGACCTCAATGGGGTCGGAAGGGGTGGTTGACTGAGTATTTTTGTAGCACCATCAATTACCTTTCCAACGGTACCACGGGTTTGACAATGCGTCGACTACTTCATAAATAAAAATCGGCGCAAAGTCATTTTTTCGAATTTTGGGCCAAAATTCGCCTGTCGACCGATGAAAATAGGTAGTGTCACTTTTGGCGTAATAACTTCGCTTCTAGCGGTCCAAATTTCATGAAATTTTGACACAACATCAGCGAAGGATGTACTAATCTAACACTAACACTATTTCGGATGATAAACACATTTAAAACACTGAAAATGCGGCCGACGCGAATTGCCCCATGTGGTGGCGCGAATTACCTCACCGGCGCGAATTACCCCACCATTTTTTGATTTCGCCCCAAGGGCTATATGGGACCCCAAAGGGGATCAAACCAAAAACATTTCTTCTATGAAAGTTAGGTAAAAAGACAAGCTACAAAATGATACCAAACATTCCTGATTTTTTTTAAATTTTCATGGAAATATAAAATTGTAAAAAAAGTGGCGCGAATTACCCCACCTGACCCTAATAATAATAATAATAATAATAATAATAATAATAATAATAATAATA
>NW_022599325.1:10320-17215 GCF_009176505.1 Sitodiplosis mosellana | reverse complement strand
ATAATAATAATAATAATAATAATAATAATAATAATAATAATAATAATTTCTCATTTTGATTTATAGGTTCCCATACTACAAAGAGAAGTTCCCAGCATGGCAAAATTCAATCAGGCATAACTTAAGTTTAAATGATTGTTTTATTAAAGTTCCACGAGAACCGGGGAACCCTGGCAAAGGGAATTTCTGGACCCTAGATCCATTAGCTGAAGACATGTTCGATAATGGTAGCTTCTTACGTCGCAGAAAACGTTATAAACGTACAACAATTGATCACACATTGCCATTTCCAGCTTCAGTATTTGGACCATTTAATCCGTTCTGGGTCAGAAAACCAGTTCCAATATTCCCTATTCAATTCAACATTGAAAATAGCGTCGGGAGCTTTCTGTCGAACGGTCTACAAGAAAATTTGGACTTAATGGCTGCGGCTGCAAATGATTCAACAATTATCAAAGAAAATCATTCAACATCATACATACGTGGTACTAACGCCGCTGGAGACACATCCATGAAAAATGCATTTTATATGAATCCGGCCAATATTGATTTGTTGAGACATAATATCAATGTTCTACGAAATAATCCGCGCAATATAAACGAGATTGATTTCCATACAATAGATACGGTTAATCATAAAAATGACCTGTTCTTGAATTTCAATCGAAAATCAATTTTCAGAACATCGAGTGAAAATTTATCACGAATAACGTCAGAAATGTTTAGTAGTGAATCAGCAACACAGAATGAACAATATCACCCTGCTACACCGTCTGAGAAAATCAATGTAGAAGATGATAACACCCATTTGTCAGACACTGAGGGGATTGAAAATACAATAACTTTAAACTTGAAATCTACCAGCGATATCCAGTCATTTCAAAATCAATTAAGAGAAAGAAATCCGTCGCCTAAAATTTCTAATAGTAGTAAATCTGATGAATTGTTACAAAAAATACAATCACAAACAGGTGACGTATTGACAGATAATTTTGATGATATTGATAAACCAAATTTACAAAATTGGAATTACTATAACCATACCTCACAAGGAGCCGAAAGAAATTTTGATTTAGCTGAAAAAGCGACAAACATTCGGAATGCGAAATATTTTAGCATTGAAAATCTAATAGGTAGATCAATTAACGCTGATAGTAGCTGAAGACCAACTGGTGGGTAAAAACTCTTGAAAATACAAATATTCATAGTTCCCAATAAAATTCAATCAGAAAAATCAAATCATGATCAGGAGCAAACTCGTACAACATTTTTCCCGTTGTTAGAAGATATTGTCATTTCTACAGCATATAATTCAATTGTATTATATTATTGTGATTTGAGTTCAATTGAAGTATTCTCTCCTGCGTTTGTTTAAATTCTGACGATTTGCGTGTACGGACTTTATCCCACTCGTTCCTAATCATCACTAAATAGTGAACAGATGTGAGCAAACTGAATATCCTAGATGGCGATAAATTCTTTTGCCAGGTTCCAAATTTGCAATACAGTGTTCAGAATTGCTCGAGTTTTAAAAATCCATTCTACCTAGTGTAAGACGGGACGTAAGATTTCAAAAATGTTTCAGATGCCGTTTGGAAGATATAAGGGTCCAAAGTTGAAGAAATCGTAAAAACCAGATTTTTATAAAATCAACACAGTTAGAACAACTCAATGTAAGAATTTCCTGACACTCTGACAACCAATGTTAATCAAATTAAACCCGTTGAAATACAAACCAAAACCAAACAAACAAAAACTAATTGAATTGCTACCCTTACAGTTCCGAAAATACAACACACTTAATTTTTTCAAGCACTAGTTTCCGCGTGTAAACAGTAAGAAACATAAGAGTTGTTAGATAAACTTCAAACGTTACAACAATAATTTCCTAAAACACAAACATTAAGCAATAACTTTTCAACTAATTCATTGAACATTTAACGCATACTTTTCATTGAACATTCAACGCACTTACACCTAAGACAAGTGGTATTTTTTACTCGGGGTAAAGAACTGTATCCCATTTTGGAATGTTTTATTTAAAGTTGTGATGCATACCATATTAAAGGGCATTGTGTGTAGATAAATTATATATGAGTACCCACCCAACCCCACAAATGCAAAAGGGATTAAAATAATATGTGGGCAAATCTAAAGTAGTCAACAGGATGGACAGCGGACAGGATTTCCCATGTTCGTCCGTCCGTTTGGGATTTAGGACGGACAATTCAGTTTTGTCCTGTCCGTTTCGGATTCTAGGACGGACAATTTTATTTTGTTTGTCCATTTATGGATTTGGGACGGACGAACGGACAAAATATATGTCCGTTTGACTCCTTTATGTTATTTTGTATAAAACAATATCAGAAATGAGTTTCCGGTCATATCTCCCCCGGCCATAATCTTCCCCACTCACTGAAACGGGAATTAAACCATGAGTATGATTGACATACACCAATGGTAATTTATCAAATTACCACCATTACTATTGGTGAAAGTAGTAATATTGTATGTATTGTATCTGCTCTGCTGTGTAATATTAGTGGGTGTATAACTTTGCTTCCGCCGTTTTCCAACAGATGGCTCCAGCGGTAAGTGCTGGTGAAAAATATCAGCTCTAAAACGTCATATGGTAAGCTTGGACATCTGTCAACAATTCTGCATCATCACATTTGTAAATTTTTATCTGCATCATAAATTTTATTGTGCTCAAAAATGTCCGAGTTCGTGCCAAAAAAACAGCATTCGCGGGAGCAGTTTTTTTCATACGGGAAAAATGTGAAAAATAGATTATTCTTTTATCGAGTGGACACTGGTAGTGAAGAATGGACGTTTCTCGATAGAAACAAGCATATCAAACCACATTTTGATCGTGGTTACTTGTCATTATAGGGGGCGCCACAATCACTCCCTCGAAAAAGGGTGATTTTCCATATTTGCGGGGGTGGGGCAGATATGGTAAATTGGAAGGTGGTAGAAACTTATCAAAATGTTAGCTTTTATCGTTCCGAACAGAAACTAATCGGTATATACCAATTTCTGACAGCAAAATCAAAAAATTGACTTATCGCCGCAAAAAAAGCGAATTTTTGAGGAAATTTTTTTAATGACTTTTTGGCTATCAAGTCCAAAATTTCTAAGAAGCTATTAATTTTGAAAATCCTTTATGCCACCGCTGTAATCTCCAGACATTGCGCTTTCTTACTACCACTGGTTTCAGTCGATTCAATATCACCTAATGCTCAAGACAAGTGCTGTTTTTTTGCTCAGGATAAATCTTCCACATACGAGAGTCAATTTTTCCTACCTATGGGGACTATCGACCCGGATAAATGGTGGCAAATGGCCTAATTTGGTGCGGCCTAGCGAGCCATACCGACCAAAAATCCTTTTGCTCCCATTGGGAAAATTTCGAAAATTTATCCTGAGCAAAAAAACAGCACTTGTCTTGAGCATAAGTGGAGGAAGGTTCACTTGTTTTCAAAAAAGTCAAAAATTGGCTTGATTCCTTTTTGGCCGCCAAGCCGACACAGTTTTTTTGGGACGGAATCCATTAATTGCCTGAATTGTGAGGAAAAGTCATAGCTTCCGATGGACAGTACTTTGAATAAATTATATTGTACAAATTTTTCACAATAAAAAAAATTGGAAAAAAACGGCGGAAGCAAAGTTATACACCCAATACTATGTATTGGTTTGAAAACTCTCGGAAAAGCGCTACTGTGGGAAATCGGGGAAAAATCGGAAATATCGGTCAGTTTTTTCCATTTATCTCAGGAATGGATGGTTTTTTCGCTTGAAAATCGCCTTTCGGGTCTCTACCCGATTTTCCCGATTTCCCACAGTAGCGCTTTTCCGTACAGATTTACAATTTCGATATGTTATTAATATGTTATTGCCCGACATATTTATTATTATGTTATGTTGGAATTTTTTTCTCTTAATAACGTTATCAAGATTTGGCATAATAATAACATAACATGTTATGCGTTATATCGGGAGTTATATTGATAAATCCTAAGATTCGGCAGTAATAACATTTTATTAACTATAATAATATTATTAAGATGGATTTATTAACTCAATTAATAACATATTATTAGGTTTGGATTTTATAAATTAATATGGATTTTTTTCCACTAAGGGGTGTACAGTGTATGGTGTAAGGTGTACGCTGTACACACCTATAAAGTGTTGTTGAATATAACGTAAAATGTATCTAGACTTATCTTTATATTTCCGAATTTTCATAAATATCATCTAGATAGATAAGATATTATCTTATCTTTACGGTAAAAAGATAAGATTATTTTTGCAATTATCTTTTGGTGATCTTTCATATTTTTGTATGGGAAAATTGAATTATCTTTGAAATTATCTAGAAAATTCAAGATAGATAATGAAAAAATTATCTAGATAAGATATCGAGATAATCGACAATTTTGAATTCCTAACTAGATAAGATACAAGATATTATCTTATCTTATCTTATCTATCTAAAATTTATCTTTCGACAACACTCAGTTATTAAGATTGTATATTAATAATATGTTATTAATTGAGTTAATAATATCCATCTTAATAATATGTTATTATTTCAGTTAATAATATCAGATGAAAAACCTCTAGACGAGGTTAAAACGGAGTGACGCTCCGTGCGTATATTTTCCACTCAAAAAGAATGATATCATTTTGAGTAACGCTTTGACGCTGTATTACCTCTGAATGCAAAGTTCAGGAGTGTTTTTTGCATTCACTATTGTAAAAATTTATTCACAATAAGGAAAAATATCGCGTCACGACTTTTACATGGCAAAATGCTTAAAAGCTTTGGAACAAAATTCAAAATTTTGGCAGCGATTTTTAAAATTTACATGTAAACATGCATGTTGAGCGAAACGCACCTCAACGCAGATGTTTCTTCATTAGAGATATTTCCGCCGAACTTTGAAGTATTCAGATACGATAGATCACCTACCACTGAACAGTTTCAACGTGTCAAGAGAAAGGCTGGGGCGGTGTTCTTATCGCAATCGACAAGACATTCAATCCGCAATGTATCGGAACAGCTGAACATTTTGGTGCTGAACAAGTATGGGCCAAAGTAAAATGCAACGGCAGAAACTTAATACTGGTCCAAGTTTACATAAGACCAGATACACCGTTGGAAGTTCATAAAGCCCATATGAATGCATTGCGTGAAGTAGCATCAAAAGCAAATCAAAAAGATGTACTGCTTGTATCAGGTGATTTCAATTTGCCCAATCTGATTTGGTATACATGCAACACAAATGATGCTCATGATCTTGATATCAACTTTGAGCCAAATCCAGAAGTAGCTGTTGCTGTAAATGTGGTGGACGAAAAAGAGAAAATTGTCATCGATACGTGCCACGAGCTGGGTTTGTTTCAAATACAGTACGCCCCCGCAAATTAGAAATGAAATGTCCCGAGATCATTTCCAATTTGCAGAGTTTTCTAATTTCTGAGGTTTTTTCAATTTCATCCAAAAACGGTGTATCAAATGAAAAACTGATAGGGGGAATGATTTGCTTAATTGAAAACGATATATTGAACACTGTTCAATCAAGTATTCTATGAAAATAAATGCTTATAAGCAGTTATTTTAGTGATTATAAATATATAGTAAGTCTGTTAGTTTATTTTACTGGATAAACTACTCCTCGGAACAAACCGAAATAAATGATGACCTATCTTACGATAGTAAACAGAAAACGTTAGCATTCTATATACAATTTTGTATATGCAAATTCTCTGATGGAACAAATCGGTTTCGATTTGTTAATGATTGATGATTGATGATTGACGCAGACAATATGGAATAGATTACTTTTTGACTTAATTTTTAACTTCATGGTAAACGTCGAAAATCCCAAGCGATCAGCTAATTGTGATTTCTGCACAGAACTGATGACAGTGCGTTTGCGTGTGTTAGTATATCACTTTGTAATAGCCGCTTGAACATTTACAATGCTACACATTGAAAACAAATGCGACAATTTGAATTTCTGAAATATTTCGTTTAAATAATAATGTTTTGACGCAAGGATTTTTTTCATATAGCTGGGATTAAATATTAATCCTTTTGGATTTTTTAGCTAAAAAATCCATAAGCCATGAACTGTGAGTAACTACGTGTACCTAGTGTCATGACTACGTGTACCTAGTGTCATTACTACGAACTCACATGAATTTTAAGTAATCTCTCGTAATCTCTAAATCTGGTTAAATTTCGTTAAATACAGTATTTGGAGAACGCTAGGAAGACCGTGTTAATAAATTGTTAAATTTCCACATTTTATAAATTCAAAATATGATATATTCATTGGACTAATAAATTGTAAAAAATACACATGAAAAAAATAAATTCATTTAATTTTTCGGTAGAAATCTAATGATAAACTTCAAACGTATTCCCTTTTGAATCTCAATGAACAAATCTCATTACTCCTGAAATGCATTGACACATTTGGTAACTTCGATCAACCAAATGAAATTGAATTTGCTTCGGTAGAAAATCGAATACTAAATGAATTTTCAATGTTATTGAAGCATTTATTTATTCTTAATATTATTTATTTTAATAAATATATTTTAAAAAAATGAATAACATTCTTATTAAATTTAAAAACTTTGTTTTTCTGTGTACGTACTTAACTCACATTAAGTACGAACCGCCATTGCTGTATATTGCTGTAGTGGCAGCCATTTTCCTTTTGACACATTGAAGATGTGATAATCATTGAAATAAAATAAAATAAATATAATAAACAAATCAAGTTGGAATACACATAAATCAATTTGCATGAAAATTTCCATTACTTCTTAATACTCTAGTTTCATTTATTTATTCCGAATTTATAAATAAATGAAG
>NW_022599325.1:0-10310 GCF_009176505.1 Sitodiplosis mosellana | reverse complement strand
CCTGAAAAACGTATGAATAAACAGAATGCAAAATGATCTCTGGCATGTAATATATATGAATATGAACTATCAAAAGCGGTGAAAAGGAAAATGGCCGCCATTACAGCTGTTCATACCGGTTCATACCCAATGTATGTTATGTACATACGCATAAAAACAAAGTTTTTAAATTTAATACATTTTGATACAGAATGTATTTCTTTTTATTTCAAAATATTTATCAGAAATAAGTGTCTTAATAACAGCGAGAAATGTAGTGTCGATATACTCCATTATTGTTTACACGAAGTTTCCAAACGTTGCCAAAGAAGGTAATGTAATTCAGGAGTAATGAGATTTGTTCATTAGTATTCAAAGTGAATGCGTCATAGATTGATTTATCATTTATGTTTTACTGTCGGAATTTTTCCAAAAAAACGAATGAATTTATTCTTTCAAATTTTACAATTTATTAGTCGGTAATAGCAAGCACCCATGCGTATTATATTAAACTAATCATTTCAGTTGGTGTTTATTCAGTTGTATAGGTACTTAAAATGTATTTTACAAATCTGACAGAATCTGACAGTTGCGGCGAGACTACGGGGGTAGGGGGCGCCATGAGTATCAAATCTCTACAGTTCATGGCTTATAAAAATCCCGATGGATTAAATTCTAATCCCATTGAAATTACAGTGTAATGATGTGATTACATACAAAGACTTCAAACACGCTGACTACACATCGATCAATAATTTTTTCGATAATGCCAACTGCAACAATGTTTTCAGCGGAATCGACTTGAACGATGCAATTGATCAGTTTTACGCAATAGTCAACACTGCAATTGATACGACTGTTGAAATGAGAACGAAGAAACACCAAATTCACCCGAAGTGGTTTGATAATGAACTGATCAATTTGAAGAACAGAGTCAATACATTGCACAAAATGAAGGAGTTTGACACGACCGATGAAACGAGAAAAAATCATGCTGAACTATGTCGTGAGTATAAAAAGAAATCTCGTTCTGCTTTTAGAAACTACAAACTCGAAATGGAACAATTGATAAATGAGGATCCACAGAAATTCTTCGAGTATGTAAGAACGTGCAATAATACCAATAACGATCTTCCAAATGAAATGGAATATGATGGCAACAAATGCACCAACCCAAACGAAATTGCCAATTCATTTGCTACACACTTTGGAAGAGCATATACACAACCGATTGATGGATCCGAAGCAAGCTATGATGAAAATGATCCGATATTATTCGACCGATGTGCGAACTTCCCACGTATTAATGTTACTGAGGTATTGGTTATGGAAAAAATCCATGATTTGCCAAACAATTTGGTGTCTGGTCCCGACGGAATACCGAATATGTTCATCAAAAACTGCATTCACACATTGCTGAAGCCAATAACACACATATTTCGTGAATCGTTAAATTCTGGTTATGTACCGAACACATGGAAACGCTCTTATGTAAGACCTATGCACAAAAGTAGAGCTAAATATAAAATTGCGAACTATCGTGGAGTAGCACTGCAATGCATAATACCAAAACTGTTGGACTCGATAGTAGCAAATCATTTGAATTATTACATGAAGAACATCATCGATGACAGCCAGCATGGTTTTGTCAAGGGAAAATCAACAATAACGAATCTGGCTGAATTTACTTCACAAACATTAGTCAACATGCAACATGGAACTCAAACTGATGCAATATATCTCGACCTTGCTAAAGCGTTTGACGCGGTTGACGTGAAACTGCTCACGCACAAGCTGAAAATTATGGGATTGAATGAGCAAATACTAAAATCATATCTGAGTGAGCGTCAACAAATTGTAAGATTGAATGGAGCCATGTCTAATCCCATCGAAGTAACATCGGTAACAGTCAGGCATACCCGATTGGAGCGACACTGTTGGTCCTGTTTATCATTGATTTGCCGCATTGTAATGAAACCTCAGAAAGTTTGAAGCCAATCAGAATCGATTAACGGGTACCTCCCATACAAAGTTGTCCAAAAATCGGTAATTTTTGTCGAAATTTCAAAAAATTTGTATGGGAGGTACCCGTTAATCGATTCCGATTGGTTTCAAACTTTCAGAATCTTATTTTTCTCCCAAAAAATGAAATCCCAGAAAGTTTGAAGCCAATCGGAGTCGATTTACAAGTACCTCCCATACAAAAGTGTAAATTTTTTGAGGTTTTTCTTAGGGCAAGTGCCCCAGGGTCAAATCGAAAATGGCTCATCTTCGAACCTAAACTAAGTTTTTTGGATACAAAACTTTTGGCATTTCCAGATTTTGATTATCTCAATTATTTTTTGAGTTATCGTGTTAACAAACACCAACGACGACAACGACGACAACGACGACAACGACGACAACGACGGCACACGAACGGAAAAGTGTCTCAAAAAGTGGTTTTCTACGCGTTTCATGAGTTTTTATGATGATCTAAACCAATTTTGCGAAAAAAGTTTTCGGGACCAATTCCTATACTTTCCCTTGACACGGTGTGTACGGAAAAGTAATAAAGCGACATGATGACTGATTGGCACTTCAGGCTGACTTAAATAGAGTTGTTGATTATTTCAAATGGTATCGCATGAACTCGAACGTCAAAAAAACGAATTGTTGTGGCGAGCTGAAATTTGACTTCAAGTACACTATCGAAGGGAAGTTGATTGACAGAGTCAAAATAATAAAGGACCTTGGAGTAATTTTGAATTAAAAACTGAACTTTAGCGCACATATCGAGTATATAACTGCTAAAGCCAAATCTAGACTCGCGTGGATAAAGCGTTTTGGAAGAGAGTTCAACGACCCATGAACCATAAAGAAACTCTTCTTCACATTCGTATTACCTATTATTGAATACGGCTCGCAAATGTGGAACCCACACACCAATGGGAAAAATTGCTAGAATCGAATCAGTCCAAAAGCAATTTCTACTTTTTGCACTGAGAAAAATGCAATGGTCACACAGATTCGTCTTGCCACAATACAACAATCGTCTGCTGTTTCTACAAATGATCACTTTGGAAGAACGAAGAAAAATCGCGCAAATTTGCTTCATACACAATGTTATCTCTGGCCAAATATCATCAAAGTATATCATGGAGAAAATCAACTTTAGAACACCACGACATCGAACACGAAACACTGAATTTCTGGAACTGCCGATTAGAATATACAACTACTCAATGTTTGAACCAATCAATCACATGCTAACCACATATAATGAATTCTATAAATATTTCACTATCGAAAAGCCAAATCAAACGAATGAATGTGAAACAAGCACTATTCCAAAAATATATAATACTTATTTAATTGTTTTTAATGTTAGTACAAATACTGTCAAAGAATAACAGATTATTTTAGAAGAAATAGAACTTGTAAAGATTGAAGAAAGTAAGAATACATTGGAAATATTGTAAATATGCAACCAAATATTTATACCAAATAAACCACCCCTGGCAAAGAAACGCCTTATGGTGCAGAATAATAATAACAAAAGTCGTGACGCGATATTTTTCCTTATTGTGAATAAATTTTTACAGTAGTGAATGCGAAAAACACTTCTGAACTTTGTATCCAGAGGTAATACAGCGTCAAAGCGTCACTCAAAATGATATCATTCTTTTTGAGTGGTTTTTTATCTGATATCACTAATTTTGTAAGGCTTTTTTTAATCGAGAATATGACATTTGCACGATATTACACAGAGATTTGCATTACAGAGAGATTTTTTCTCTTATGTTTCACTGAAGTTGATTTCGTCAAATTTTACAATTGGATCTTTTATCATGAATGTATCAAACTTTATCGATTGCGCGACTCTTTTAGCCAATGGCGTGCCATCAGAGCCATTAGAGCCCTTTTAAGTCAGCCAAATGAGTCATTGCCGTACTGATTGGACAATCGTCAGTTTGAGTTCCACGAATGATCATTTGAACTGGAGCCATATCGGAAACGTGATTATCTAATGTTAAACTCAAAGCACTCTACAATCAACATGGATCTGCTTGACCTGACGTGAAACTTTGAAAAGAAAAATCAAAATCAAAACCATACAATTCTTTCTATTTATCATTTCTTTCTTGACTCTCGTGAAGAAAAGTTGGGCTTTTGTCATAAATCCAAATTCATTTTTCGAAAAACTGTGGACGAATTTCCAAATATTTTGGATGATTTTCTAAATATTTTGGACGGTTTTCTAAATATTTTGTGCAATTTTCAAATAATTTTGGTCGAAATTCGAATTTCAGAGTTGGAGACGAAAACAGATTTGGACGTTTTTATAATTTTTCTTTCGAAACAGCCCAAAAAATGAGGAAATCGACCAAATTTTTGTCCATTTTTTAAATATTTTTTGGACGATTTTATAAAAATTTTGGACGGTTTTTTCATTTTTTTTGGACGAAATTTCAATTATCCTTTTTTAAGGTCTAATTTTTGGGAAATTGCAATTTTCTGGGTAACACATTCGCAAAGTACGGATGAGATTTTTTCAAATTAGTGGCTATGTCACAATGACAGCACCAATACATTTATACTCTATAAATACTTGAGTGTCAAACACTTGCGCTCTGTCAAACTCAACTTTAATGAAAACTTTCTATACCCATTGCGCAGTGGAGACGCCCATGAATATACTACCCAATAAATTCAAATATTATTTAGGAAAATATTTGCGCCGATAATTTTTTATGAAGGAATTGTATTGAATATGGAAATAGAATCTGTTGTTATTCTTTTAGTTATAAAAAACATATTCATCACTTTCATAATTTCAAAATAGAAATGAAAACCATTGTTGCATGTTGTTGTGCAACAATGCGCGGTCGCCTCATTGAGTGTATTGCATTGTGCAAATACTTGCTATTGTTTTATGCGTCATTATATTTAGAATGTGCGATTGTGCGTATCATTGGCTAAAATGGGTGGTAAGATTTCATTTAAAATCATTTTCAAATGGATATACTTTTGAGATTGTATTTTTCAAATAAAATTGTAGAAAATAGTAACAATAGAACGACTTCGGGCAGTATTTTGCTCAATATCAGTAGAGCTCAATGTACATCTACCAAATGTTTTGTTCCAAATTGCAACAAGGAAATTCCAGCACCACTGCATCGATTATCGACAGAAATTTGGTATGAAATCATGAAAAATAAGAGATTTTTCATACCACAAAATTCACGAGCATGTGATTTGCATAGCGATTATTCCGTTTGGGCCGAAATGGTTATTCCGCAAGAAAAATGTTCATTTACAACAGCTCAAGTCGAAGAGATGGTGGATTTATTGCGATCAGGTCCAAAACCATCAAAAAATACGGTCCAAGGTAAATGAGTTTCACTGAGTCCACGACATACGCTACGTTCTTCCTCGATATATTTGTTTTCTACAAAACATGAATATTTTTCTTCAGTGCTGAAAGAGAACTCAGATGATGGAGTGAGAATAGACACAGGACTGACGCGTGAACAATTTCAGGACCTTCTTCAGTCTCTGCCAACACTCCACCAAGCATATAAGAGTGAGAAAACTTCATCTGACTCGTTATATATGTACCTAATGAAAATTCGCACTGCTCGATCAAATAGTGATATTGGCAGAGTTTTCAAACTCACTGGTTGGACAGTTGGACATCGAATTGCAACGGTTCGGAACGCAATGGAGAATGATTTTGTTTATAATAACGTTAACTATGTACACAGCCGTGAAGACTTGGCCAATTCCTCAACAATCATGAGTCAAATGCTATTTTGTGACAGTGATGTTAGCCGACCTGTCTTAATATGCGACGGTACGTATGTGTACCTGTACATACAGAAAAGTACGAATTTTGAGGTGTAAAAATTAAGTTACACTGATCACAAAAAACGGAATTTCGTACGAGTCATGATGTGCAGCACGACAGATGGAACCATTGTTTTCGCTTTGGGACCGTATCCAGCGGTAAAAAATGATGCGAAGGTTTTGGAATCCATCATTGAAAAGAGTAATGCCTTTGAAAACTTGGTAGCTGGTGATGTGATTTTATTAGATCGAGGATTTCGTGATTGTGAGAAACTGCTGCGTGACAAAGGATATGATGTGAAAATGCCTTGTTTGCTGCAGCGATCTCCAAACAAACAACAACTGTCAACATCTAAGGCCAATCGATCGAGCTTAGTCACGGCAAATCGCTATGGAATTGAAACTCGAAACGGACACGTTAAAACTATATTCAAAATATTCCAAAAGGAGTGGAATCCTGCGGAGCTTCCTCACCTGATGGCGAATTTTAGAATATGCGCGGCTCTCATCAACAAATACTTTAAGACAATTGAGTCCAACAAAGGTTTTGCTACGGAAATAGCAACAAGTATGCTCAATCGGGTCGAAAAACCAAATAAATTGGCTCAAATTGTTTTTAAAGATGCTTTTCAGAAAAAATTGAGACTTTTCGAAAGATTCTACGACTTTGAGGATTTGCCCAGTCTTTCAGAAACGGACTTGATTTGGATTGCTCTGGGAAGGTACCAGATAAGGCAAGCACCTTCGTATTGTCATGAACACCTCAAAACAAACGAGTCACAATTTGTCGTTTTTGCATGCCCTGACGAAATGTGTGAGACACTTTTGGTTGATTTCCTTGAAAATGGTGAACTAAAATTATTGATGGCGCGCCTCAAATCCCGTTTTCGCAGCAATAAATCGCATGATGCATATCTTTTGGTTAACACCGGCGCTCAAGGTGAAAATGCGGTGCTAGAATATTGTTGCACTTGCTACAACGGTTTACGTACAGTCGGGTGTTGTTCACATATCATGTGTTTGATATGGTTTGCATTATATATCAAAGACTCAAACAAAGTACACCCTCCAGCGGCTTTTTTAAACGATTATTTTGGTTCCGCTTCATCGTCCGAAGGCGATTCAGACGGAGATTGATTTTGAAAAAAAAAATCACTCAAAACTTATTACACAAAAAATATTCTTGTTAAAAATAAAAAAATGATATTAGAAATACAGTTTTTTTAGTTAAATTGAATTTGCCGCTTGAAAATGATTTCAAATGATGAAAATTTAATTGCGATGGAGTCGCCAACATTTTGTTAACAATAACATGACATAATGGTAATATGTCTCTATTGTGGCTTTACTTCATACGATACAATGATGTATATGTATTGGTGCATTGATTTTGACACCGCAAAAATGGGTAAAATTAAAATCTTCCTAAAACATACAAAAACCGTACTTTTTGTATTTTTTTAGTACGATTTTTGGAAATTTGAGTACGATTTTCGGAAAGTTTAGTACGATTTTCGAAAAGTTGAGTACGATTTTTGTAAATAATTTAGTACGATTTTTGTCAGTTTAGTACGATTTTTGTAGGTTTTTGATACGATTTTTGTAGGTTTTTAGCACGATTTTTGTAGGTTTTTAGTACGATTTTTGTAAATTTGAGTACGATTTTCGGTAATTTGAGTACGATTTGCGGAAAGTTTAGTACGATTTTCGTAAAGTTGAGTACGATTTTTGTATGTTTTAGGACGATTTTAGTTTTACCCCGCAAAAATCTCTATCATACTTTCACAAATTCTGGAGATTGCACTATATAATTTCCACTACCATTGAAAAAGTCCCATTTTTCTTTAATTGCATATTATAAATTTCAAAATAACCGTAAAAAGAGTGTTGAAATGATTGTGGATGCTTATTATTTCATTGAAAAATATTAATTTCTAACAACCAAAGCTCTGGAAAATGCATTTTTATGTATCCCCCGAACAAAAGTTCAATTTCATACATTCAGATGCAAAAATGCCGATTTATACCAAAATTATATAACGATATAGGGTATTTAGGTGTTGGTAGACTCCCATTATTTTACGAAAAAATAGCAGTTTTCTAAGACCAAAACGACGTCAGAGGTGTATTTCTCGTGTTTTCCGAACAAAACTATCAGTTTTAGTGCAAAAAGTGCAAGTTGAAAAATTCACTTCAATCCGACCTATTTTTCGACCATAAAATGGCTTCAGACCGCATTGTGACCACTTTAAATCGATTGCTCGTCGAAAATTGAGCGGATTTGGCCTTTCGTGAGCCTTTTTCAGCCAGTAGATGCGTATTTTTGGCAGCAATTTCATCGACTCTTCGTACAAATTCCGTTCATTGATGAATTGCTCATGCCCAGAACTTCGAAATACGAATTTTCCCGGATATAAAGCATATTCTGTTTTAATGGTATGGTGGCCGGCTACAAACGCTCAGTTTTTGGTAAAAAATTGTCGGGATGATTTTTGATAAATCGCCTTTGGCGTGAAATTTAAGGGGGTCGATTTTTCATAAAAATCGACTTTTTTCTTTTATATCACATAAACATTGGCATGTGTGTATGGAACTTTTTGAAGGTCTTCTCAAATAATTACGAGCTGAGTTTGCCCGATGGGCATCTGAGTTGATCTAGTGTGCGAAATAAATACTTGAAAAGATCGTATACATGCAGGCTAGTGAAGCCATAGCCAGCTCTCCTGTGATGCAAATGTCAATCTGTGGACGGATTTCGATGTGTCCCGACACAAGCTACAATTAAGCATATCCATACCGGGATCTTTGGGGGGTCGAAAAAATCGACGGACGGACAGACATACACACATCCAAATCGATACTTCCATAAAAAGCCATGGTCAAACTGCCAATGCCCATAACTTTTTCGTTTTTAGACCATTCGGGGCGCTTAGACCGGCGTTGGAAAGTGGTGGGGTGGAGCTTTTCTTGGACACCTTAGACCATACTCTGGGTACTCCTTTTGTGGGATATGGATATAGAATTGAAAATTTATCGAAATTTTGAAACCGCTATATTTTTGCCTAGACCACACTTTAGGCATTGGGGATATGGTGTTTCCGACTATTTGGGCCAAGACCTTTCCAACAGTACCTAACACGCTGGGGCTCAAATAGTGTCCTGAGAAAAAAGCATACTTACTGCCACAATATTTTCACACAATAGTGAGGAGTTAAGTTGTATACTAAAGTGTCATAACCAATACATTCAAATATAGTTGACATATACGGATGGGATAAAATTCATCGCAAAACCAGATGTCAGCACCAACAAATATACACAAATGAGATTACATTCATCCCATTCGAATATGTCAACTATATTTGAATGTATTGATTATGACACTTTAGTATACAACTTAATTCCTCACTATTGTGTATGTGTATATATAGTCTTGACGCAAAAACTGGCATTTTTGAGATTTGGCTTGAAATGCACAGTTGTTGGAGCGTCACTTGTCGGACTACCGTCCTTCGTGATATTATTGGCGCCGAATCATAGAATTTATTAAGATAACACCGGACATAACGCATAATATGTTATGTCGATATCTTAATAACACATCGGCCGTTATTATTATTAACTTATTGTTTTGGAATCAGACGTGAAATCCAATAAATATTGTTTGTTTTTAGTCTAACACCTAATGATTTCACAAAATTTAACAAATAATAAATTATTTGCACACACCTGAATGCATTTCGAACTGTGAACAGTTCATCATCAGCATCACGACTGTTTTGGCAAGTGTCGTTTCAGCACCAATCTGTCATCTCATAGCACGCATAAAAAGTTCTTTAGACAAAACACAAATTCACACAAACGGATATGTGTCCCATTGGTCGGTAAAGGTAACTATTTACCTTTATTTTTCTATGAAAAAAACATGTCTCCCATAAGAACTACGTGTAAAATCTTTTCCATTTTTAAAATTTACCCTGTGACAATAAAGTTTCCGGAATTCATCATTTTAGCCGCTTCAGGTATAGGTATCGTGTAAAGTATTTTTTTCCTGAGTTGGTACAACCTTAACAAACGTCCATGCCAAATTTGAACTCAATATGTCAATTAGTATAGCTGTGGCAGTGGTGTAAGTAATACCCCAAAGGTACCAATGGCGATTTTTTGCAAAAGCATCGTCTTTTAAGGTAGTGTCTTTTTTTATGCAGATATCGAGTTAGAATTTTTTCCTTGAGTTGCTACAACCTTAACAAACATCCATGCCAAATTTGAGTTTAATATGTCAAGTAATTTAGTTGTTACAGCGTTATAAGTGATACCTCCAAAAGGTGCCAAAAATTGGGCTCTTCGAGTCTTTTGATTTTTCACCTCCAACACTGCGCGTGTATCTTTTTTTATTCTTCATACTCAATTAAACATGAAGTAGATAGTCCAATTATAATATATTGGGAAATAAGAGCCACAGAAAAACACATTTATGAACAGATACAAGCTGAGAAACT
>NW_022599324.1:0-1093 GCF_009176505.1 Sitodiplosis mosellana | reverse complement strand
TTTATTTCACACTTTATTAGCACTTGAGTTGGTTTTAGGGAGATGTTATTCCAATTAGATTTAAAGAAAACTGAACAAACTACATAGGATGCACCGGCTATTTATAATGCATTTCCGGGATCAAAACAAATGAAATAGCATTAGGAACCCTCACGCACACAACCACAAATAGTATATGTATACGCGAGAGTAGTTCCCGATGCAACCTGTTGTCCTATCTTAACAATGCTAATCATTACACGCGCTATGGTACGATGTAAATATGATACGGCGGGTCCACAGATGCAATGCTGCAAAGCATGCAATTGTACACACTCACCCCTAACCACGCGAGCGGTGTTAAGTCTCGTTGTCAATAGCAAACAACCCTCGCTCGCGTGCATCATCAGCTATGCACACTATTGATGCACATAAAATGCGTGACTGTACCGCGCTGTACAATAACCATGCATTACTGAATAACCAGTAACCCTACCTCAACCAGTAATACTACCCAACCATTGATATATGTAGTGAATGAACGCATTTGCATTGCCTTTTACATGGAAATAAGGAAATGCAAAGCTGATTTCACTACATTCCCCCACACAATGGAGAAGGCTGATTACAGCCAAAAAAAAATGTCTTAAGTCAAAAAATCGAAAAATGAGTGAAAAAGGTAGAGAAAAGATTGAATAAATAGTATAGAAAAAATGATTAAATCTAAATCAGGGTAAAAGAAAACTATTGCATTATTCAACTAATTTGCTATTGATAACATTTTGATAAGAGTAACAGCGACAACATGATTTAAAAATTCCAAATTTATCTTAAGTTAAACAGTCCTGACTCTAATTTGAACTTTAATAATGAAAATCTTTAATTTTAACAATGAGTATGACATAAAATTGTATTCCCCTGAGTAATACTAAATGCAAAAGGTTAGAAATATATGAGAAAAAAGGTTGCAAATATAATTGGTTAAATAAATTAGTATTGATGTTAAAATTACTCAATCTAGCCAATAACATACAGCAATAGAAAAATGAATAAATGAGGTAAATATTAATAAATGAATAAATAGATAAAAGATTGAATAATTGAATGAATGATA
>NW_022599323.1:7259-28428 GCF_009176505.1 Sitodiplosis mosellana | reverse complement strand
CATATAGACATAGACTGCTATTTTTTCACATGAATACTTTAGAAGATAGGCGATCAATCGCACAAATATTATTTATTTTCTCATTGATGAGGGCTGCCGTCTCTTCGTCTAGTTTGATCAAGTTGCTAAATTTTAGAATTCCAAATAGATATACTAGAAATAAAAATTTACTAATCGAAACTAATTCCAAAGACCCACTAAATAGCATGGTGACTAAATTCAATAAATATGCTGAACATTGTGATTTTAATCAAACTATTGAATTTATAAAGGATAAACTAAAAAATTTCTTCAAGTGCAGAAATCTGTAAATAATTATAGCTGACCAAATTGATTTATTTACTTATTTAATCATTACTTGTTATTTAAATGAACCACCTAGGGCAAAGAAATGCCATTGGTGCCGCACATTATTATTATAAATGTCCATATCATAGCATATTTTGAGCAAAAAAAACAATTTACTGAAGAAACTGTCTCCTGATAGGTTTTTTTCCCCAAAATTCCGAATATGCAATCTGTACATCATCCAACAAAATGACCCTATTTTACGGCTATGGGCTACTCCCCGTGGGGATACATGAATTCTTTTGTTTACTCAGATGAAAATGAACCGATTTACACTTTAAAGTCTAACAAATTTCATGAAATTGTGAGTATATGACCTCAAAATCTTCCAAAATAGCTCAAAAATGGACTGTCAGGAGGGGTGGGTAAAAAATGAGGGGAGGTGGTCATATCCCCAAAATGTATGTCGGACATTAAATTATATGAATTTGTCTATCAAATAAACCAAGCTGTACGATCAAAATATCGGAATTTGTGCCTTTTATTAAAAAAAAAAAAATTAAAAAAAAACACCCCCAGTACTCCCAACCCTGGGAAAAATTAATGCATTAGAGGGTTAATTAATTATTTTATAAAAATTTGGAAATATTTTCAGCGTTGCATTCGGAAAGACTACTCACACAAAAATATCACAAACGTTATATAAGTCAGTACAACAGTCGACAGCTGATTCGACAACAGTGCATGCTTGCACTCTTACCTACAATGCTTCAAAAATTGAAATGCACCCAAGACAGGGTACAGACGAATTTGAAAATAGCAAACAAAATAGATTCGACGGGAAACTCGACGAATTCCTGGAAGAGCATCGTGCGCGAAGCAACCTATAACATCAAAACAACCAATAATCCAGCGCTGTCGAACCTTTTTCTTGCTGTGGCCAAAATAGTGGCCCCCAGTTTGAGCTCCTGGCCACTTTTTTAAGAAATGAAACAATACCTTGATAATAATAACCGGTAGTGGTTATCATTGTTTGATTTTGTTTATTTGATACGTTAAAGCGAAATAAAGCCAATCTGAAAAGCAAACTTAATAACGAGGCAGCTTGCAGTTTAATTTCGGACTTGCTTTGAGGTACTTCATTTCTCACAATTACGTTTCTCTTGGAAACTTACTTCTAGATTGATGCAGCTTATTTCAAACCATTATTTACATGAAAGATGCGGACAGCACTGCAATAATTGTGTATCTAATCATTGATCTGCTATAGCAGCAAGTATAACAGATCCAGTTTTCCGGTTAAAAAACCGGAGTCGAAAAGTACGAGAACCTTGAAACCAGCGCTTGTTCTCTATTTCGTAATCCTTATATATTGACAAGATACATATAAAGGTTGGGTTGCTATAGCGGGTGTCATCCTGGTCTCAGTTTATTGGTCGAGCGCAGTTTGTCCGCTATAGAAGATGCTATATATTTATTGACCAATGGACTGAGATCAGACTAACAGGCGCTATAGCAATGTATTTTGCCAATGTACAAGGAATACGAAATAGAAAACAAGCATTGGTTTCAAGGATCGCTTTCTTTCCGACTCTGGTTTAGGAGAAAAGTTGAATCTGCTATAGCAGACAGGGACTTTTTTACATAGGAGCAAACGTGTGCATTGCACACGGGCGCTAGGGCGCCGAAGGCGCACGAGCTATGCATTTTTTTAAAAATGAAAAGGCGCGAGAGCGCCGAAGGCGCACGAGCGATGCAATTTTTTTTTGGAAAAAAGCGCGAGATTACGACGTTTTGTTGTCATCGCTGGTATCGACATAAGCGATTGAAATTAACTAAACATCGAAAAATTGTTTTTTTTGTTTAACACTCAAAATGGCAACGTGTTTTCACAACAGCTGATTAAAGCGAATATAAACATTGAAACTCAGTTCGATATCGTTCTGAAGAAGTATGAATCACGCCACACGAACAAAACACTTGCTTGTATACAAGTAGACTGAAAGTGCTGCAAATATTAAAAAAATGATGACAAATCTTTTTTTCTGTGTTCGATATCGGTATAAGCGCATTGCGATTTCGTCGCATTATACAGAGCACGAATCATTCGTTCGACAAGTGTCTAATTGAGCACTGATTTCATTCTATTGTGTCTATATCAAATATATTTCGTGCGAATAAATAAAAATTTGAGTGAAATTTCAACCGAATAAAATACCATGAATAAAAAAACCATCAGGGTATGACTTCAAGAAAAGGCGCGAAGAGAAAGAAGCTAAAGAGGCTGATTGCGTAAAAAAAACGCGGAAGCTCGATTGTTATTTTCGGAGCCAAGGTTTGTGTTTCAGTGATTTTGAAATTGTGCCATTGTTAATTCATTTCGTTTTGAAGATGCTAGCACCTTTGAGAAAATACCATCAGCAACTGATAGCAATGCGTCCGATACAAAAGATCTATCAGAAGAGATGGAAAGTGGTTTATCAGAGGAAAATGAAGCAACAGAAAAGATGGAAGTCGAAGAAATATCGCCATCTTTAGGTGCATCGGTATTGATTGCAGGTCATTATTATACTTGCGAAACAATTTTTGCCTTTCCAAAGTACAATTGGCAACTGACTTATCCAATTGTTATGTTTTTTCGATTAGATTTGGAAATTGATATATCTGACGTGGCCAATTTTCCATCAACATTGTCAGAGAATCTGAGAACGCGTATTATTCAAACAGGCCCAAATCAAATTGATATGAAATTTCCGATTACGAATGGGCGTACATTTTCCTCAAATTATTATTCTAAAACGCTCACGAACAACGAAAGAGTTAAACGGGAATGGTTGATTTATTCAAGGCAGCTTGATTCAGTTCATTGTTTTTGCTGTTTACTTTTCAATTCAAATGCACAACTCAATCCGTTCAACGCAAGTCAAGGCTTTTCAGATTGGAGACATTTGTCGCAAGCAATTCAACGTCATGAAACTTCAGCAAGTCATTTGGATAATTTCTGTATTTGGAAGGAGCAATTCAACAGATTATCGAATAACACTACGATTGAATGTCAATTGGAAAAGAGTTTGTTGGATAGAAAGAAGCAATTGAAGCAGGTGTTTGAACGATTTGTTGCAATGACAATGTTTTTGGCACGACAAAATATTGCATTTGCCGGAACGGACAATACGAGTGGCAACTTTTATGAACTGGCTCAAACTATTGGTGAATTTGATTTGGTGATGAAAAATCATTTAGAAAGTAGCTCTCGAAATAAATATCTAGGCCCCGCAACACAGAATGAACTCATCACCATCGTTGGAAATAAAGTGCGACAACACATAATCGACCAAATCATTGAAAGCAAGTATTATTCGTTGATTTTGGATTGCACATCAGACGTGAGTCGTCAGGAGCAGATGACGTTTGTTATTCGATATGTACACTTTGATGTCGACAAGCGATTTTTTCAAATCAAAGAGAGTTTTATCGAGTTTGTTGATGTCAGCGAAACGACTGGAAAGGCGATGGCCGATATCGCTGTTAACAATCTAAATAAACACAAAATCGAAATCAAAAATATGCGAGGTCAGGGATACGACAACGGATCGAATATGAAAGGCAAGCACATCGGTGTACAAGCGCAAATTCAAAGTATAAATCCGTTGGCTGTATTTATCCCATGCTCAAATCATACATTGAACTTGTCATTGAATGACGCTGCATCAGCCTCTATTGAAGTTTGTGCTTTCTTTGCTACGGTACAGAAGATTTACACTTTTCTTTCAGCATCAACTACTCGTTGGGATATTTTGAAGAAGCATTGCACATCTATTCATGATTTGGTGCCAAAAGCATTAAGCACAACACGTTGGTCGGCGCGATTAAATGCAATTAAGCCGCTTCGTAGAAATCTCAATAAAATCCTTGCAACACTCGATGAAATCAGCAATTCTGAGTCATTTGAACCATCTGTACGGTACGAGGCGGAATGCATAATAAACTTCATTGATTTTAAATTCATTTGTTCGGTCTGTATATGGCACGCAATATTGGAAAATTTTGACCGCGTATCAAAACTGATGCAACGTATTGACATGAATTTAAGCGGCGTTGAAACTCTCTTATCTGATATTAGTCAGTTTTTAGCTGAATACAAAGAAAACGGATATGAACGTGCTATTACAGAAGCCACCGAAATTGCCGATGAATTGGAAATTCCGGCGAATTTCGAACAAACCCGAAGAGGAAGACCTCGCCGAAACGAGACAGATCCGGAAAAATTGTTCAAAGAAAACTTTTTTGATTTTGTTGTCGACGTTGCATCCGAATCGATTGAGGATCGATTCAAAGTGATTAATTCACACAGCAAATTGTACGCGTTTCTTTATGAGTATAAGGAGTTCAACGCACTCTATTCAAGTGGCGAATTGATTACGCATTGCAAACTTTTGAAAGAAACTCTGACTCACAACAACGAATCCGATATCGATGCCGAGGAATTATGTAACGAACTGCGCATAGTTGGCAAAATAATGGAAAGCCACCAAATTGAACATACCATCGACATTTTGAATGAAATCGCAAAAAAGAGATTAGAAAACTCACTACCAAATGCGGTCATTGCCTACAAGATCCTCCTGACGCTTCCTGTAAGCGTTGCAACAGGAGAACGCACCTTTTCGAAATTGAAGTTGACCAAAACGTACTTACGAAGCACAATGCTGCAGGAACGACTCAGCAATTTAGCGATAATTTCTATTGAACAGGATGTAGCAAAAACATTGAATTACGATCAAATTATTGATGAATTTGCCCACCTCAAAGCTAGAAAATGCAATTTCGATTAAGAATTTGATTTAGTTTGACATTAAAACTGCGTAGACAGTAAGAAGGTTTAATAAATTATTCAGTTTTCACGCTGCTAAGCTAAACACACCGTATTTCATTTCACTCTTCCTTTCAGATCTTGTTTCTTTTCGACCAACATTTGCTTGTTCTTTGTAATGTATGTAAACAAGGAATATAGAATTTTCTGTTAAAATTCAAAAGGCGCGTAAAAAATTTTGCACACGGGCGCGAGCGCACCAAAAAAAGCCACTGATAGCAGACCAACCACACTCGGTCAATAAACTCAAGAATAAACGATTCTGTTAAAGAACTTTTTTGTACTTTATCAGCAAATTTATTGAAAATCAAAAGGTACCAAAGAAGAATGGTCACAATTCTTCAAGTAATTCTTATGCTGTAGTTTTTTTTTTGCTTTAAGAATCACAATAATGTTTGTTCCCGAATGTGTGTCTAGAGGTGTCAAACGAAAACGAACGAACAAAAAAAATACTCAAATTTGTTCGTTCGTTCGTTCGAAAATTATTAAAAAATTTACGAACGTTCGTTCGTTTGTTCGACAATTTTTTCTCGAACGAACGAACACGAACACTCTTGTGTTCGGAAACAACTGAAAAATTCGAACGTTCGGAAAAAATCCGAACACACGAACAATTTTCGTGTGTTCGATTTTTTTTCATGGATTTCGAACGTTCGATTTTTCCTTAAAAAAATTCTTTTGAGAATTGGGACCTTCAAATTTTTTTTTTGAGAAAAATCGAACGTTCGAAATCCATGAAAAAATCGAACACACGAAAATTGTTCGTGTGTTCGGATTTTTTCCGAACGTTTCAATTTTTCAGTTGTTTCCGAACACAAGGGTGTTCGTGTTCGTTCGTTCGAGAAAAATTTGTCGAACAAACGAACGAACGTTCGTAAAATTTCTAATAATTTTCGAGCAAACGAACGAACGTTCGTAAAATTTTTAGTAATTTTCGAACGAACGAACGAACAAGGTTAGTGTTCGTTGACACCTCTATGTGTGTCTTCAAATGTTTAGTAGCATTGGTTGACATCCAATACTCTCGAAATCTAAGTGAATATCTCTTGTTGCAAAATGGACATGAAAAAATGGAGCTGCCAAACGAGTCATCCCCGTCTTGAACGCGTTTGAAATCGTGTATATTTGATCCAGATATGGTACCTTCGGGGAATCGGAAACCTGGTTTCACTCTTCCTGAACAGTTCATCAAGAGTGATATTAATTTTGTTTTCAGTTCCAAGTCCGATAAAGAATCGATCATTTGGGATGCTTTTTTGGTGCGTTTGTCAGTCTTTTGAGCCTCCATCTGTTTCACTTTGTCTGGAATGGCCATGATGACTGATTTGTGGCCTGGCAGAAATTCGAAAACCTCCTGCTGTTTATAACAATCGCTGTAGCAACAGTTCAGTTTGTTTACGAAATTTTTGTGTGTATTCAAAAAATCTTCGATTGATTTGATTTTCGTCTCATGGATGCTTTTGAGGCTGAGCAATGTGTCATAGCCAGAATCAGTTAAAAGTGATTCAACACATTTTGGAAACTTCTCTTTTAAGAAGTTTTCCAGCTTTTTCGACCCTTTCTACAAAAAAAAAGGTTCATTATAATCATGAATTGTAACCCGTGTGCAAATAAAGTGACTGGCAGTCACTCAGTTGTATGTAGCTGCAAATAACTAGCTAAGTTGATTGAATTCAAAATTTTTTTATAGAAACGGATTCAAAAATGTTGTATGATTTCGGACTTTTTGGCTACTAGATGACTACAACTGAAGTACAAAACAAAACGTGTTTTGATATCTATGTGTCAACTGATTGATATGTTTAAGAGATTTGGATCATGGACTGACATTAACTAAATTTCTGTTGAATTTTTGCAATACTCACCATTTCAAATGAAACAAATTTCCTCTTTCAATAATAAAAGGATTTTAGTTTTAATTCAAAGTGGGCGCTATTCTAAGTTTGAAACTTGGTTTGACAGATGTATTTTCGATTTTCGATCGAAAGGTGAAGAAAAATGCCGGCACAATTGCATTTCATTGAGGATATGGTGCATTTGTGACGGCACATTTAGTTTTAGTGAAGATAAATTTCGATTTTCGGTCGAAATATGAAGAAAAATGCCGGCACAATTGCATTTCATTGAGGATATGGTGCATTTGTGACGGCACATTTAGTTTTAGTGAAGATTCATTTCGATTTTCGATCGAAAGATGAAGAAAAATGCTTGCACAATTACATTTCATTGAGGATATGGTGCATTTGTGACGGCACAGTTATTTTTCTTAGGAAAAAAACAACTACATACTATAGTAGCCTACATTTCATGTAGTGCTAAAAACAACAAAAATACTCGGGTGCGCTAAAGTCATCTCTGCATGAAGCGTGTGTGAAAGTATTATGATTGATGAAAATATTGGAACCCCCATAAACAATACTTTTATCCGTATTAGTTTTCAATCCGTAGAACAAAATAAAATGGGGTTTGAAGCTATATTTTTCACGCAACACCATAACGCCTACTTCCCTACGACTTTTGCAAACAATCGGCATTTTTTTCAAATTCCTCGAAAAATCGGACTTTTATATGAGATATTATTCAAATATGCCGTTTTGAGAGGATTTCGTCATATCAAACCATCTTCTCACATTACTCTTATATTCCCAGCCCTGGAAAAATTAATGCATATAGCTTCAATAAATACCAAATCGGTTTCAGGCGATTAACTCTTCCAACGGAAACGAACTGTTTACTATA
The DNA here is from genome assembly GCF_009176505.1 of Sitodiplosis mosellana. Classification (NCBI taxonomy): domain Eukaryota; kingdom Metazoa; phylum Arthropoda; class Insecta; order Diptera; family Cecidomyiidae; genus Sitodiplosis; species Sitodiplosis mosellana. The sequence goes on along the minus strand of NW_022599323.1, from coordinate 20,528 downwards.
CACACAAAATAAGGTCGCATACTGGTTTTGTCAGCCACCCTGATCGTCTGTACAAATAGATAGAAAACGTATAACAAGAACAATAAAGCGGCACCTGGCGATAGGTTGGAGAAATAGAGAATCATGCACATAGTTTGCTGTAACAAGTATGCGTCTGTGTTAGTTCAAACGTTGAAAGTATGACACATTGCACTTTAGTCCCCAGTTGCCGCTGTATTGTTTACTATTACTTTTCCGTACACAACGTGTCAAGGGAAAGTAAAGGAATTGGTCCCGAAAACTTTTTTCGCAAATTAAGCTTAGATCATCATAAAAACTCATGAAACGCGTAGAAAACCACTTTTTGAGACACTTTTCCGTTCGTGTGCCGTCGTTGTCGTCGTTGTCGTCGTTGTCGTCGTTGTCGTCGTTATCGTCGTTGTCGTCGTTGTCGTAGCTGTTTGTAAACACGATAACTCAAAAAATAATTGAGATAATCCAAATCTGAAAGTCCCAAAAGTTTTGTATCCAATAAACTTAGTTTAAGTTCGAAGATGAGCCATTTTCGATTTGACCCTGGGGTACTTGCCCTAAGAAAAACCTCAAAAAATTGACACTTTTGTATGGGAGGTACCTGTAAATCGACTCTGATTGGCTTCAAACTTTCTGGGATTTCATTTTTTGGGAAAATAGAAAGAATTACATTGGTAATCCCGAACTTTTCCGTACCGTTGGCCTGCGTTGTCCGTATGTACTTTTGGTTATTTTTTGTGAATTTTCTTGAAATAAAGGCAGTGAAAATAAAATAATAAAAATAAAGTGAAAAATCGTTCACTTTAACTAAAACCGAAGGTCCTGCATCTAAGCGTCTGACAGCTCACTTCTAGCGCTCGAGACAAGTGTCAAAAGTTGTGACACAGATCGTTCAATGTATTATTGAATCTTTTTTATATTTGTTAATAAAGTAGACAAAAAAAATAAAAATGTCACGAATGTGCAAAATTGATTTTTGTGAGAGCGTAGTACGTGATAAACATCAATTTTATAAGTAAAAAATGTTTCTTTCATTACGGAACATTGTTGATGCGTTCAATTTGTCGCGTTCATGAGTGCGTCTAACGACGTAAAGAATTGAAATGAACTTCACTGAATGCGCTCATCGCAAATTCGTGTTTTACTTTGTTTTGTTAGTGTGGTGCAGGGGTTGTGACTAAAACTTCGACAATTTTGTATGAGAGGTACCCGTAAACCGATTCCTATTGGCTTCAAACAGAGCTGTTATAGGCACCGAGAAAGAGCGGGCACCGAAATAGGTGCGCGCGCTCTTTATGAGTGCCGGCACCCAACACCATGTAATGTTCAAGTGCCGCACTCAATATTTTTTTCTGTATTTTAAAACATCAAAAATCACAAAAAAAATAAAATTATTTTAGTTTATTCATTGTTTTTTAGTTTTTACATTTTGAGAACTGTCTAATTCATATTAACACATGATTTGACTGCACTTATATACTGAATTTGACAGTACTCAAAATTTGACGTTTCAACAATGAATTTGATTATTGACGTAGTCAAACTGTGTAAAAACTAAAAAAAATGAATAAAGTATAATAATTTTAATTTTTTTGTGATTTTTGATGTTTCAAAATACAAAAAAAATTATTGAGTGCGGCACTTGAACATTACATGGTGTTGGGTGCCGGCACTTATAAAGAGCGTGCGCACCTATTTCGGTACCAGCTCTTTTTGGGTGCCTATAACAGCTCTGGCTTCAAACTTACGAAGGTTTCATTTTTTGGAGAAAAAATAAGATTCTGAAAGTTTCATGTTGATCGCATTTGCAGAAGATTTCGACAAAAATTGAGGACAAAAAATCAAACTTCTGCAAATGCGATCAACATGAAACTTTCAGAATCTAATTTTTTCTCCAAAAAATGAAACCTCAGAAAGTTTGAAGCCAATCACAATCGATTAACGGGTACCTCCCATACAAAATTGTCCAAAAATCGGTAATTTTAGTCAGAATTTCAAAAATTTTGTATGGGAGGTACCCGTAAATCGATTCCGATTGGTTTCAAACTTTCAGAATCTTATTTTTTTTCTCAAAAAATGAAACCTCAGAAAGTTTGAAGCCAATTACAATCGATTAACGGGTACCTCCCATACAAAATTGTCCAAAAATCGGTAATTTTAGTCAGAATTTCAAAAATTTTGTATGGGAGGTACCCGTAAATCGATTCCGATTGGTTTCAAACTTTCAGAATCTTATTTTTTTTCTCAAAAAATGAAATCCCAGAAAGTTTGAAGCCAATCAGAGTCGATTTACAGGTACCTCCCATACAAAAGTGTCAATTTTTTGAGGTTTTTCTTAGGGCAAGTACCCCAGGGTCAAATCGAAAATGGCTCATCTTCGAACTTAAACTAAGTTTATTGGATACAAAACTTTTGGGACTTTCAGATTTGGATTATCTCAATAATTTTTTGAGTTATCGTGTTTACAAACAGCTACGACAACGACGACAACGACGACAACGACGGCACACGAACGGAAAAGTGTCTCAAAAAGTGGTTTTCTACGCGTTTCATGAGTTTTTATGATGATCTAAACCAATTTTGCGAAAAAAGTTTTCGGGACCAATTCCTATACTTTCCCTTGACACGTTGTGTACGGAAAAGTAAAAATAAGATTCTGAAAGTTTGAAACCAATCGGAATCGATTCACGGGTACCTCCCATACAAAACTTTTGACATTTTGACTAAAATTACCGATTTTTGGACAATTTTGTATGGGAGGTACGCGTTAATCGATTCCGATTGGCTTCAAACTTTCTGAGGTTTCATTTTTTGGAGAAAAAATAAGATTCTGAAAGTTTCATGTTGATCGCATCTGCAGAAGTTTGATTTTTTGTCCTCAATTTTTGTCGAAATTTTCTAGGAAAAAATTGAGGGCCAAAAACCAAACTTCTGCAAATGCGATCAACATGAAACTTTCAGAATCTTATTCTTTCTCCAAAAAATGAAACCTCAGAAAGTTTAAAGCCAATGAGGTACGGTTTACGGGTACCTCTCATACAGAATTGTCGATTTTTCACTTTATTTTCATTATTATATTTTCACTGCCTTTATTTCAAGAAAATTCAAAAAAATAACCAGAAGTACCTACGGACAACGCAAGCCAACGGTACGGAAAAGTTCGGGATTACCAATGTAATTCTTTTTATTTTCATGATCAGAAAGGCTGGGTTTTGTGTTCAAGTATGCAACCTTATTTTGTGTGTAGAAAGTCGTATCACAAAGTGTACAAACCATCAAATTGTTACATGAATTAGTCGAGAGTACCAAAGAATGAAACACTGTGATTTAGATTTGTTCAAAATTTATCAATGAATGTAATTTTCTACATGGAACTTGGATATTCCGATCGATGACTGTGACCATTGGATTGCTCATTTGCTTACAATCAAATTGCCAACCGAAACACGTCATAATTGGGATCATCACTAGGGCAGCCACAGTGAAATTCCAAGCTAACCAAATCAAAGCTAAGCGCTTTAAGATTATTCTTGACTGATAGATGTAGTCGACAGACATTGATTTCTGTCTTTTTCTTTCGACTGAAGCAGCTCATCCGAAGAAGAAAGATCATTTTTCTATGCGTCGTTTCCTTCTTGGATTCCCTATATATTACTTTTGTCAATAGTACTCGGTTTTAAACTGACGGCGACTGTCATTCCATTTTCAGTGTAGTAGCGGTGACTATACAAAATTACGTATTTCTTCACTTGATTTGGAATAGTCTACTTAGTTCAAACAAAAAACAATGAAGTCATTTCAGGTTTATAGAAAACATGTATTTGATAGAATTATATCCTTTTTACACAACTTGGTTTTTGTGTAGATAACTTGAGCGTGATGTTGGATGTGGATGGCCTGGGGGAAAAATGAAATGTGCGCCACTCTCTCGAACTCAGTCAGTTAAGCAATATAATAATTCAAAAGTTTTTTTTGCTCACCTAATTTTTATGCATTTATTCTATTCCAATCTTCTTTCCATTCTTGGAAAGCCCAATAGACGCACAATGCAACTTCCCGAGCATCAAATTCATTATTAATTTTCCTAAATGAGTAATCATCAATGCTTTCAATGATTTCCAAGATCTCATAAAAATTTAAATATGTTTTTGACGCAGCATTCAATTTGGTAAACAAAACTTCTACGAATGCATCTGTTGAATATGATTCTCGAATTGGAAAACTGTCTTCCATTGATGACATGAAGTCCATCTTTCTAACGAAATGATTTTCAATTGGTAATGCAGGATCTTGGTGATTGATTTTTTCTTCAATCCACTGAAAAAATATATGTCTCCAATATTTCATCACGACTTGCTCTGGTTGCGAACACATCAAAACTGAATTACAGTTCTCATGCAATATGTTCAAAAAATCATGCACAGCGAAAATTAATTTTGATATAGGGGACATTGCTGCAGGTTGGCTACCACTATTTGTTTTGGTCATAACTTTGTCAGGAGTGAACAATTAGAAGAGATTAAGGTACCGTTGGATAGATAATGTCTTGAGCTATAATTTTGTTCGAGAAACATATGCAATTGCTTTTCAAAAACAAAATTTATGGTCAAATTTCTGAAGGTGCTGAAAATGGCGAAATTTTTTTTTTGCTGCAGGTTGAGAATTTTCAAAATTGTTATTTAAAATGTAAAAAAAACTTAAAAAATATGATATACTTTCAATGTTATGATGATTTTATTGCTCTATAAAGCAATTTGGAGCCCAAAAATTACTCTAATTCATCAGATTCGTTGTCCATTTCCTGAATGGTAGTCCAATAATAAATTTGATTAAATAAATGAATTTTCGAAAAAAAGTCATCTTAAATGACTTATTTACTCTTCAATAATGATTCATAAACGAGAAAAACAATAAAATCTTTTATATTGTAAAAAATATCTTTTTTCAACCTGCAAAAAAGTCACTTTCTCAACCTGCAGTTTTATAGACATTTTTACCGAGACTCGCAATTTTTTTTCAACACCACAAAATTCACATAATTCTTGTTGAATCTTGAAGAAAAATGAAAATACTACAAAAAAACGGTTGTCCGACTCTTTTTTCAATGCAAAATAGTCACTTTATGACATTCGGCAATAACTAAAATGACAAGTTTTCGCACAAAAATTCATGGGCGTATTGGAAGTGTGTCAAAACAAACGCCAGTTCTGTCGGAACAATTCTTAAAAAAGAACGGGCCTCAAAATTAGATTTTCAAAACTATTCCGATGGCGATATGATCACGTATAGTGAAAAAAAGTAACGATTCTCAACCTGCAGCAATGTCCCCTACATAGAAGCATTCATAATAGCAAATGTAATAAAACATGTCATATGTGGTTATTAATAAAAAGAGCAGTTTATACAGGTCAATAACTCGAAAGTTAAATGTATTTTTTATTGCATATATATTTTAATTCATTCATTCATACTATATTATTAACTACAAACAATCAGATAATTTGGGTTGATGAATGGTTTATTTGATGTTGGAATTTCGTTTCCAGAATAGGTAGGTAATTGAGGGGACTGCTGTAACTGAAAATAAAATGAACACATATATATTTGATCAAGAAAAAAGAATCAAATCGAATGACTCTCATGCAAGTGTAGTATACTATTGTCATATTTTCTTCTCATATTACCTAGTCATGACAAGCATCGATACACTCCCAGCATATAAAGCAATCATTGGCGTCATCACAATAATAGAATTCACGTGCGTTGGGTGTTGGTGAAGTGTAGCACCACAAGTATTGTTCTTGAATATTTGAATGAAATTTTCGCCAACAAGCTTTCCGGTAACAACCAAAATCAATTTGACAAATTTCAGCATGTTCCGATTGTTTCCATATATTTGAATAATTAGGTAAATTTAAATTGATTCGTTGGTCAAGTTGAGGTTGTTGTCCAGCATCGTGAATTGATCGATTAGGTTGTCCAGGATCAGGAATTAAATAGGATGAAATAACGTTTGCACCCACTAATGCCATCATAACACCTATTAACTGAATACTTGCATATAATCCATATTTCATAAGTTTCACTATCATATTATTATTTCGTTGAACGGGTGTTGGCATTAGATCGTTAATATTTGTTATTTCTTGGAAGAAATCGCTTACGCGATCTAGGTCTTCATGGTCAATGTTTATGGATATAAAAGCTTCATTTTGAAGTATTTGAAGCGCAAAAATAACTGTGAATAACGAGAATAATATCACTGAAACTTTCATTTTGATTTATATATTGTATTTATTTACGAAAAAAAATAGACGTTTGATTCCACTCAGTTTTAAATTTGAATTAAAAACAATGCACAAATCTCACCAAATCGGATGCAATTTAAAAAATTGGAACTTAAACATAACTGTTTTGCCACATGTTTTGATATTTCTCTACAAACATCAGACTCTGGTTGATTGTGTTCTGTTTTGACAGAGCGTTCTGTTTTGTTCTGTAAAGCGATTAGAAAAAATTACTGACTAAAAAGTGACTTATATGGGGATATGATTTGCATTCTCCAACACCTATTAGTTCGCTTAACATGAATTATGATTGTTTTTTCATTCAGAGTGTTGATATTTATCGCTCTTCAGCATGAACTTAAGCATATGTTCAACATATGTAAAGCGTATATATCGCTTATGGTATCAAAAACATTAATGCTCACTTAGAATGAATTGCAAAATTTGACCATTCAGACATGTTCGAGTTAATGTACTCATTTCACATTCAACGATTTAACAGATTAGAAATGTTTACTTAGCGTGACCGGTGAAATATTCCCATGCATTCGGTTTTCGGTATCCTCACGCTATTCCAACAAAATCTAACGAGAGCGAGAGTTTTAGTTTTACCGCAGAAAGTAAAAACTGATTCTTTCATTTTATTCTCAGTTTTGTTGACAACAAAGTGAAGTTAACAATGAGTGAAATAATTAAACAAATTGAATTTTTCCATAGTTTAAGATTGTGTTCTATTTCAGGAGACGAACGCAGAAGATGGAAGCGCGAAGTCGAAAAAAATTTAATTCTCATAAACAATATTAAAGAGTGCTATGTGATGATCGATCAAAGAAAGGTGAAAGTAAACAGTATCGAAAAGCAGATTTCAAAAATCATATCGCAATTAAAATGAAACTTCGAAGTGGATTATCGTACGCATTCAGCGAAAGTCGTAAAAAAATCAAAAGACAAACAAAAAGAACAAGAAACACATAATCAACCCGAAACAATGGTACCTACTCCGTTCAAATCAATGATGAATATGTGCATCAACGGAAGCATAAAATTTATTTATTCTATGCCAAAGATCCTGGGAGTAATCGGAGGGTTGTATACATTATGGGAACTGCTTAATCCGAAGGAAGTTACCATTCAACGCAGTTTGTTTTAATACAATCGAATGATTCAAAGCAATAAAATCAAAAGAATGTCGATTTAAACGAGAAAAAAAGTTTTTTATTCGAACAAAATGTTCACTTGATTGAAACACAGAGAATAATATTTTTTTTGACAGAATCAACTTTGCCGAATGTGAGAGTGTGATTCATTTCATCTCTGATATTTTGGTTTTTTCTTCCCTCCTGTCCCCGCGGTGCATTTTACATGAAAATGAACCCCCCTCTGGTACCTATGGTTGGACGAAACGTACATTTCTATACTACTCGTATGGTCCACAGTACTGAAGCGGTTTTTACGGCAAAACCCGTAATTAACTACAGTGTTATAATCCGCCGTTTCGGCAATGCCGAGCTTATTTTGAGGTTAGCGAAAGACTTTAATATCAAATTGGTCGAAGTCAAAAATTACACAAATTCCTGCCACCAGTGATGACCGCAAAACAAGAGGTTCAATGACAAAAGACGACGTGCGACTACGTCAAAGAATGAAATTTCTTTATACTTGTGTAATAGAAATATAAATAAAATAAACGGACACCTAAATAAAATTCCTCGATTTGATGTAGTTACAGTGGAAAAAATCGTGAAAATTTGAGATATCCAATACATAAAGCAATCAAATCGTGGAATTTTCTTTAGGTGTCCGCAGTGTTGTCGAAGATAATCTTAATATCTAGATAATTCAGATAAGATAAGATAAGATATTATCTTTTATCTTATCTAGATAATTTGATAAAAAGAGTGTTTATCTATTATCTTATCTAGATAAGTAAATTTTTTCATTATTTATCTGGGTTTTTTAGATAATTTTTCAGATAATTATGAATGTCTTGATTTGAAAGTGGCGAAACAAAAATGCTATCCAATTCCGATGAACTTGCCAGAAGAATTGATGTTCCAAATATTAAAATCGCACATCTAAATTCTAGTATTTAAATCTAGTACATTATGTCACTTGTACGTAAGTTGAGTTACCTCTGACAATAAACACACAGCAAATGCTACTAATTCTAATGTCTCTTTTGATTGGAAACATGTTTCCAGTTCCCCATAAGATCCTGTGTATTTTTGTTTCCACTAAAATGTTTCCTGTAAACAAAATTACATTGGACCTTATGTTTCCAATCCATGTTTTTTAGTGTGACTTCACGCTTAGAATTAGTAGCATTTGCCGGGCGTTTTAGTCAGTGGCGAATTAACTTGTGTACAAGTGACATAATGTAGTAGATTGCTATACTAGAATTTAGGTGTGCGTATAGTCAGTTTCGATTTACCACAAATTTACAAATTTCGGGATCAAGATTCATTTTTTTCTGGATCAGAGATTCACTTTATTCTGAATCATTTTCGATTTGTGATCCAATCTAAAGTAATTTATTGTCCAAAAATGAATCACTGATCCACTGAATCAAAATAAACTGAATCTCTCCGAAAAATTATTCAGTGAATCTTCGTTTTGAATCCGCCCACGCGTATTTGCCATAAACTTTCATCGAATTTCAGGAAAAGCAGGAATGGCGATAACTCTTTCGGATGATACATGCAGGAAAAGTATGCCATTTCGGCGAAAAATTTGAGTTTATCACCAAAACAGTTGTTTTTCCAAAATCGTCAATAAAGTGAAATCGATACTACAAATGTTTCATCTTTTTTTCTTATCTAAAAATTCATAAGGTAATGTCTCCTTGAATGGGACAGTCGAATATTTTTGACATCTGACAGTAGCAGCGAGATGTCATTAACACCAAACGATTAGCTCAACGAACGCTCACTTTTGGTAGTATTCCGAAGCGAAAAGACGTACCGCTTGTTTGTGAAATAATACTCGTGTGAAATTTTTAAAAATAAAACTTTTTTGATCAATTTCCACACACCCACAGTTCGAAGTGTTTTTAACATTATTTGAAGGTAAAAATATTGAATAGTTCGTAAATTGTGTTTGTTTCAAGTCTGCAAAGTGAATTTCATGGTATTTCGTCATAAAAAATTTTTTGTGATGACTCACAAAAATGGCGGCCAGTTCCTTGAATGGGAAGAAGATGTCTCCTTGAATGGGACACTGTGTAATTTTCATGTTTTGTACTGAGACGCCATTTTATGTTCGAAATCAGCATTATATTTGATGTAAACGTATTTTAATTGATTTTTCTTGAATTATTATACAGTTTAGTTGCGAAAATGTCAAGCAGAAAGGACAAAACAACTGCAAAAACAACTATCGATTATGATGCAGTGGTCAATGCGTTAAAAGCGGTGAAAATCAGCGGAAGATCGTTTCGTGATGTCGCAGCCGAATTTGGATTGTCAAAATCCAGCTTAGCTCGCTATATGGAGCAGTTTGATGAGGAAGAAAAAAAAATTTCGCGCAAGTGGCATTTGCCCTTACAACTCATGCATTTTCACTGAAGCAGACTTCATTCAAGCCCACATAACTGGTGAGAATCAAGCCTAGAATCAAGCGGTCGTATTGGCAGAACAAGATCCAGAAGATAAAAACAATCCGCGGCAGATTGTCATTGGTGTTGCACCTGAAGTGAGTGCGGAAAGCGGAGTATCAACTTCTGAAGCACCGATAGTTTCTACGTCAGTGTCCCGTTCTACTAGTTTATCTTCGCTTTTGGGCAATATCGGCCCATTGCAAACACCAACACCAAGTCCAACACCACAAAAGAAACATGGACCGAAGCCATCAAAAATCACTGTCCTAACATCACCAGAAAATCTTGCCAATAGATATTTTAATCATCTCAATAGAGAATATTCTTATAAATCGTTTGGCATTGTTTGTTGATGTAAGTTAAGGTACTGATAATGACCGTTATATCCACTCGTTGTGAAACATCTCAACCAAATCAAAAGACAAATTTCCGCAGATTTCAAACGCTGACACTTTTAGGGAGTTGAACGCAATACGAATTCTCCCGATTGGCCCAGCAATCCGATGACATCATTCGATCCAAACATGGTGCATGTTTTGCCACTTCTGGTCAAACCACGATTTATGATGCAACACTTTTCGCCGGCAAGAAATAAATCCAACATCGTCTTCACATCAGCAAATTTCTCATCCAACGAAGATCCATGATAAATGCGATCGAAATGTAGACTGACCTTTCGGCTGGTGCAATCTATATAATCAATGAAAATGTTGGAGTACTTATTTTCGCATTTCTTTAATAAAGGTCCGACCGATGGAAGAAACAAATTTAATTCTTGTCGATGAGGTAAATAAATGATATTACCTGTGAATGTAACATCGTTAGCTTGAAATTCGATGCTTGTTTCCGTGATTTTTTCGAAGCAACCCAGATTTATTTTGAAGAACAATTGTTTGACTTTCTTCATTGACTGAGTCAATTTATCATTCTGTGCCTTAATTTTTTTGCGCAATTCATCAATTTCACCCACTGATTTCTTCTCCTGTTCCATCAAAGTAGCAATTCGCTCAGTGAGCTTGGCTATTGACAGTTCTTTTAATGCGATGATTTCCAACTGTTTACCGTTGTCTTCTCGAACTTCCTTTAGTTCTCTTTTAAGCGTTTCAACTTGTGCTGTAAAAGAGTTTCGATTATTCAAGGAAACACCGAGAGACACGAAAAATTAGCCTTACTGCTCTTCGAAGATTCACCAATTTGGTAAATGGATGAATTTTCCTGATTCGCAATTTGTTTGTGCGTCTCATAGTGGCGTGAGAAATTGTGAATTGAATAACTAATTTTTCCAGTTCGACGATTCGTAGACGATGATATTTTTGTGGTTGAATCGCAATCTGGGCATTTGATTTGGCACATCGAGCCAGATTCGTCGAATGCAAGACTTTCATCAGTTATCTTATTGCATACCTTTTGGACGAGAAAAATATCAGTTTGGCACAATAATCACTCATATTATTTTTTGAATTTGCACCTTTTTGGCCATTCTGGTCACCGTTTCTTTTGATGATGTGCACATCATTTCTTGGGTGGCTTCATCCACAATAATTTGCTTTTTCGGATTTAGATGCATGATAACGTTCAACATAGTCGCTATCATTCCAGATGAGAATGAATGTATTCCTTTCAGAGATGGAAATTTGTTGCATTTTTCGTCAAAGATGGTAGGATTGCTACGCATTGCGATGTATTCGCTTTCCAGGCTCTTCAAGTTTTTCAAATTCTTGATACCGGCAATGGATGGTAAGGTCATGTAATCAAGAGCCGTGAAAATAGATTTCATTTGCATCAAATTGCCTTCTTGAGCATCAAGCTCTTGTTGGAGTTCAATCCAAAACTTCGGAAAACTGTTTCAAAAAAAAAAAGAATTAGTAAATAGAGCAGAAAAAGCAGGATTATTCTTTTTCTGCTTTCATCTGCTCACTTCATAATTCAAATTTGAAATCATGTTTTTACATTTCTTTAACAATTTGTATGGCATATTTTTTACCCATTTTAAATAAAATATTGAAATATAAGCATTGGGAATCCGATGTACTACTCATTGACAAAAATGCCCTGTTTTTACTTTGATATTTTCAGTCGCTATACCCTTGAAATTAATAATTAGAATAAGAAAAACCGCGATTCGGATTGCAGGTGTACGTATGAATAATAATATTATCAAGTGATAAGGGAATTTCTTTTTTTTTCATCTAAAACCAACGTTGAAAAAATGTATTGAAGACATAAAAGATTGAACATAACCACAAAAGACCTAACCTTTTTGTTTACATTGATTACCCAATCGGTCATTGTTTCGTTTAATTTTATTTGATTCGAATAAAGTGTTGCAATTCAAACCAAGTTCGAATATACAATTCAGAATTGAACGTTGATTTTCATTTGGAATTTCAAATTTTGCAATTAACACAAGAATTATGAAACATAGAACAGAGGTTTCGTGTAATCATATCTTCAACATCAAATAAGCAAATCGAGCAGAAAAAGCAGAATCATTTTTGTTTTTGCTCACATCTGCCCACTTCACAATTCAAACGTCGTGAATTTCAAACCAAAAACATTTTCATGTCACATTTACCTCTTCACTAAATAGAATTTCAGAATATGCCGCTTTTTTTATTGCGGAACGCAGACATAAACTAGCGCCGTTTAATAGTTTTTTCATTTTGTTGGTAATTTTTCTAATCGATGATTTTTTTGTCGAGCATTCCATATGCGTTTTGTGTTTACTCTTTCTATCGCGTGTGGGACTGTGCGATGTGCGTGTGCATAAGGCGTGCGCGCTGCGTGTCTATTATAATTTTAATTTTATACAGTCTGTCTAGTTATAGACGATAAGGGAAAACGATGTTCAAATTTGAATATATTTAAATAGGCTTTTTGGTGTGGTCAGATGCGGCTCTAACCTCGGTCGCAAACTGCATTTGACAGATGTAAAGTCACATTGGTGCTCTTATTTTAATTGAAAACATGAATTCGGAAAACTATACTAAACGTTTTGAAGCAGTTTTCCTGCATTTGCATCCACGCGGGCCAAAATTATCGCTTACAGCGACCGCCCGATACATTAAAAAGACGGTGCCATTCGTCCAGCGTTGGGTAGATCAATATAAACGTGAAAAAAATGTGAACGACCAGCCAAACATTAAGCCCAACCGAGCATCCACGCCGAAGCAAGATCAGCGTATTGCTAAGGTTTTCGATCAAAACCCAGGTTTGTCGTTGCGTCAGGGGGTACAACGACTACGTCGATCAAATATCAACGTTTCAAGAGAGACACTGCGAAAGAGATTAGGTAAAATGTCGTGAAAGTATCGCTCCACAATGAAAAAACCTCTTTTGAAACCAGAACATATCGAAAAACGACTACAATGGGCA
>NW_022599323.1:0-7249 GCF_009176505.1 Sitodiplosis mosellana | reverse complement strand
GCGAAAAAAGAACGGTGGTTCGCACGGTTAAGCATCCGCAAAAGGTGAAGCCGGTTTTGGTAAATTAACCGTGTTTACTGGTATCCTAGAGAAGTATCGAATGCGCCAGTTGTACAAATCGACATTGCTCCCCACCGCCAAGAAGTTCTATGGCAACGATACGTCGAAATGGATTCTACAAGAAGACAACGACCCAAAACACAAAAGTCGTTTATGTACTGCTTGGAAAGAGGAAAATGGGATTCAACAGATGGATTGGCCGGCTCAATCTCCAGACCGCAATCCGATTGAAAACGTTTGGTCCATCATGAAGCAGAGACTCAAAGGCAAACATATTCGAAGCACAAAACATCTCACTTTGTTCTTGAAGCGCCAGTGGGACAGCCTTTCGCGAGAATATGCTGAAAATTTGAGCAAAAGTATGCCTTCACGCTGTGCCCGTGTTATCGAAAAACAAGGCGAATGGATTAACTATTGAATTGTTTGCGACCGAGCTGAAGGCTCAATAAAAATATCTCGAAAGAGAAATTTGAAAAATTCTTGTGTTTTCACTTAGATATCCCTTATCGTCTATAACTAGACAGACTGTATGTGAGCAATTGAGCATGCGAAACACGATCATATATCACATCCACTCACAGCTCAGAGCTCAAAAGCATTCGTATGGATTGGAATGACATGAAAAACAAAATCACACACAACGCTTGCGCGGACCGTTAGAATTTCATTGAAGTTGTAACATAAGGAATGCGAATGAAAAAAAGAGAAATTAATGTATTAGGATTTTTAAAAGAGAAATCTAGCACACACAAAAACGACGATTCCCAATGCTTACGTAAGTATATTTATTAACAAACCAATGGAGTCTTTTCATTCCGTTTTGATGTTTTGTGAGTTTAAAGTTTATACTGTTTTCCCGTTAAAATTTCTCTCAGAATGTTTTGTTTCAAAGGGACGAATCGATGGTCTTTGAAGAAACAACAAAACAGTGAAAAAATTATTCCAGCTAAAAATTGAACTCAATGCCATTGGATTCTATGTTACACAACTAACTAATACTGCATTGTGTGAGCGTTCTGTGTTACAAACAAATTGAAACTAGGCTGCTAAATTCATCCAACGAATCAATTTCGATCGCTGACCAAAGAACCTTCCCCATTTTAAAAGTTTTTCTACACTATTTTTTACACATCGTCTCCATTTGCATTTAGTTTCCATTACATTAGATACACTTTGACCGTTGAAATCCAATGGAAGTGGAGAATAGTTGAAAGCTGCCGCTTATTCTTTGAATTACGTCAGAAACCGTTTACTTTTCAATTTTAAATTTTCTACTATGATCCTTCGTTGAATAATAACAATTTTGTTGATACAATTTAATGAAAACACAGTTGATAGAATAACGCAATGGCAATATGATTGAAAGTAATTTTTCAGTTTGTTTTCAAATCGCTATCACTTTTTCTAACTGTATAAACTCATAAAACATCAAAATAAACGACAAAGTAGTTTATTTATTAAATTATTTCAACTGTTTTTTTTCTTTTAATATGGTTTCACGAAAAAAAATATTGAGCTAGAAGAATATTGCTTAATTTGACTCACTCTTTGTTATCACAATGACAAAACACTTCTCTTTGGTTGAAAAACCGATTTGGCAATTAATTCTTACAAGTAAACCGTCCCAACTGTCTCAAATGGATTTTAAAATTGAATATACAGATCGATTGGGGATGGAAAAAATTTTTTTGACAAAAGGGCAGCGGCCCCTTTTGGGGCATAGTTGGGATGGACCCACCCCCTTTCCTAAACTTCGTCTGATCAAAAAATGATGTATGTCGAAATTGTTTAGAATGATGGAGAGAATTTTTTGGGGCAGCCGCCCTTCCATTTTTCACCCTCCTAGGGGGTTTGGGAGGTCTCCTGCCCAGGGGTTACACTTTTTTGACCTGAAACCCAAAAATTTGGATTCTCCATACCCAAATTAGTGGAAATATGTATTTTCCCAACGGCCATCCGCACCCAGTCTTCCAGAAATTGAACTGGCAGAAATCGCCCCACATCTGGGGTCAATTATTACAGAGTCAATTTTCTACCTCTTGGAGTGGAAATTTTGCATGAAAATGTATGAAAAACTATAGCTAATTTTTTCTGGGCTATCTATTTTACCCATGGGTCACCCCCTCCGAGCCCTTCTTTTGGGAGACCCCATACAATAATTTTGAAAAAAAACTAATTTTTTCTGTATATCGGGTCAAAAAAACCCTTCACCCCCGAACAAATTGTATTTTTGGATTCCTCGTGAAAAATTACTTTTAGGTTTAGAACATTTCCCATCAAAAAAATCATCCCTTATGCTCTAAACCAAGGCCGGAATACATTAGAAGGTTTGGGGTGCGATTTGTTCAACATTCCGGTCTTAAATTAGGACATAAAGGATGATTTTTTTGATGGAAATGTTCTGAACCTAGGGGTAATTTTTCACGAGGAATCCAAAAATATAATTTGTTTTGAGGGTTAAGGAGGGTTTGACCCTATTTTGGGTCAATCGATGCAATATCTGCATCAACGCCATACAACGGCATCGCACATTTTTCACGATATGAACGATCAGCCCATTCCGCAGCCAACCATCCAAGCGGAAATCAGAACGATGTTCCTCGATGGTTCATTGCCATGGAATGGCTGCATGTCAGCGCCAAACATTCTTCGTGCATTAACACAATGCAATGTGCTCCGCGTACCGCAGCAAGGTGGTGTTCCGCTTGCCGATCAATGTACCGCTGATGCCAAACGATTCATGAAGAGTCGCATCAATGCGGTCAAGCAACAGTTCATCATTGCGCTCAACGATCTGCAGGCTCAGCGAGCTCTTGATGCGGCTCAAGCGGTTGCCATCAATGCTGTTGCACAAGTTCAAGTCGCAGCGCAACAACAAGGTGCCGCACAACAACAAGCGCAGATGCAAGCTGTTGCCGTTCCGGCATTACAAAGCGACGATATCGTGCAGTGGTTTGACAATGCGCCACGCGACGAATTTCTATCTACGTTCGTGCGCATTTTCGCCGATGGCCTGCACATTGGCAGAATCGAAGATCTCATACATGCCACACAAGACATCCCGGAAGGTGCTATCATCTTTGCGGTTGCATGCAGCGAATGGCATCCCGATATCGATCGTTTTCAAGCATATCTTGAGCATACACCTCGTATAAGAACCAAATTTTCTTGTGGCGCCATCTAGATGGCTTGCGGGGCGCAATGTATTTTAAATTGTTAGCTAAGTTTTTTCAGCTTAGTACAGAACCATTTTTGGCAAAGATACAAAAGCATGCTCGAGGTATGTTTTCAAGCAATCGACGATTTACGCTATAATCGCAATCAGCGCCCAGCACTGGCCATTCGTGCGGCTGAAAACGACTTGTGGCATAGCGGATGGATGGCTGATGCTCCTCCAGGTCGCTATTTTCGAACTCATTCGCGAACACCATTGAATATGGTATGGCGTCCAGCTACCCAGCGCGAGCGAGATGACGCGAACATCGATCGGAACGTCAATTTTCACCATCAATTGAATACGACTCAATTCGCCGTTCAACCGATCGAATACGAATACGTTTGTTTGGTCGTCGCCTCGAAGGATATCCATAAAGGTGAACGTTTATGCGGTCCCTTTTCGGACGACTTGGTTATCATTTTTCGCTATTTTTTCACTTTTTGACCCTCCATTTCATTTCAGAGGTAGAGGGCAACTCCACCCAAGGTGTCACTTGATTCTCTGGAGTATCTTAAACATTTCATATCGACATATTTTCGTCCTCAAACCATTTCTAGTATCAGAAAATTGCATTTTTATGTAAAAACCATCAGACAAAGCATTGTAAAGAAGGGGCCATATCCCCACTATGACCCAAAAGGGGCCGCTGCCCTTTTGTCAAAATTATTTTTTTTTCTCCATCGATCTGTACATTCAACTTTAAAATCGACGTGTGACAGTTGGGACGGTTTACTTGTTAGACACAATGTTTTTTTAAATATTTTAAAACACTTTTTTTCAATTTTTATTCAATAATGAAAGGATTTTATCGCAAAAATAGCTGCAAATTGTTTGGCCGGTACGAAATAACAAGTGAGAATTTGAATGCGCAGGAGACTTGATGTAAACAAACAAATACATTCAAAGACGCACCAAAGACGTTGTACTGTATGCATGTATGTAGCACAGTGTGTGCAAATACGACTCGTACATACGCTGAATTTCAAACATTTACTACACACATTACCGTGCCGCATGAACGTCCCGTATATACGAATCAGTACTACTGTCCGTCTCCTTTTCTCTCGCGACGTAGTTCTACACAATTCAGCGTATGTACGAGTCGTATTTGTATGTATGTATGTTGTATGTAGCATAGTACACAGTGTGTTCTTTGTTCTACACACTACGTCGTGGGAGAAAAGGAGACGAAGAGATAGACACACGAAAAGAGCCGTATTAGGGATTTTATTGTTCGTGACAAATGCATGTATGAATGTATTGTAAAATGTACAAGTACATGTACGACGAATGTGTAAGAAAAAAGAACCGCCCAATAAACAGTTTTCAGTTGAAACAAAAGTTAAAAAATGAAACGCTTTTACCTGAAATTCACTTTATTTTAACTCAAAATTCGGTAAAAGTTGAGTGAAATCTGAATGATTTTATAGTTTCAAGGTTAAGAATAGGTGAAAATAGTGTGAAAAATATGTTAAATCCAGGCCAATTTTCATTTAATTGAAAATTGAATACGTCGTAATAAAGTTGAGGTTGAGGTTGAGGATGAGGCTGAGGCTATAATTTTGGTTGAGTTGTCAAAGACTATGTGCATTTACCAAGAAATAGTGTATATAGAACGTCGTTAACCAATTTGCCAATTATTTGACTAACAATTTTATAAAATAATTGACTTAAACGAAAATAGGCACAATTAATTGTTTGTAAGGTATTATCAATATAAAAAAATATGTCGAAGAATACCGGGCGCAAACGTAGAGCACCAGAGCGCTTTGGTGACAAAGGTATTTTGTCCGATAACGAAGAAGAAGACGATTCTTTCGAGAAAAATCTCGCGGATAATTCTTTGGATGACATAAATTATACTCCAGAAAATCATGAAAAAGTCATTGCCACTGTAAAAAGAGTAAAACTATCAAATAAAAGTTCAAATGACAATTCGGTGGGTAAAAAAATCCCGTTAAACGATATGAATTTTGATGAGGATATCGATCGAATTGATATGGAGGAGAAAAACAAAGAAGTGGATGGCAATGATGCAGAGAACGTAGAAAGCTCTGATATTGAGACACAATTCATTAAACACAACCATTCAATGGCTGATTTGTTTGAAATCCTGAAGATGCAACTGGAACAAACTACTGCATTGAATAAAAAAGTTGATGAAATGTCGGTTCGCATATCACTAATGGAATCGAAGTTGATTCTTAATCGCTTTCAGTTGAATTGTGATCCGGATAAATACGATTCAAAACTTCTGCAGACGTTCTCGAAGTCAAATGGTCTCCCGGTTGAAAATATCGAAGATTTACAAAGATTCGAAAAGAATCTAGGAGATCTAGAATTTTTTGAAGCGGCGGTAAGTTTTTGTTTGAATGTTGGCCAAATTCTATGCAATCGATCAGAAAAATATAGTGTTTCGTTTTCAATTATCAAGCTGTTGGCTCTACTGAATTTTGGTACGAAAAGTGTTTGTCAAATAAAAACACTTAAAAGGTTTCTATACCAAATTATCGATCGACAGTTTCTTGCTGAATTCACTTGGACTGGAAAGTCAAAAAAAGGAACCGCAAGAAAAAATCCATTTGTGGAATACAAAAAAATACATGAGCTACTATTCGATTTAGTTAAGCGCCAAGACAACCGATACATCTGGGACACACTACAAGATCATTTGATCAATAACATTTTGAAGTATGCGTACCTGTAAGTTTCATTAAATTATTAAATACCTTGAATATATTGCAATGGCGCGAATTTGAACTTTATACACATTTTTTCCAGAAAAAAGGATGATAACAATGTGAAGAAAACTTCAAAAAGCACATCACAGCGTACTTTAGTGCAAACGTCCACCGTTGAACTTAGATCGCAGTGGTATTTAATTTTTTTCCAATTTAGATCTCTATAATTTCATTGTAAACGAAAAATTCACTGATAGTGAGAATATTTTTTGTGTTGAAACTGATTCTTTCCTAGTGAGCAAGAAGAACCCTAACTTTTCGAAATATATTCCAAATAAAGGAACAATGAGCTGAGCAATGAGGCAGGACCATCAAATATATTAGAATCACCAAGAAAATCACTGGAGCAGGCAACTTCAACAGTCGTCACAAATACAGCGAACTCTCAGGGTAAAACTGTACCTACAGCTGTATTTGGTGTCGATCGACGAGATAAAAAAAAGGATTGCAGTTCTCTTTTGTGAGTTTTTTTTGTCATTTAATAATCGACCATTCCACACCAAGTGGGACAAAAATTGCAAGTGACCTCTCCGATTTCGCTCAAACTTGGTGTATAAACTTCTTATGGCCAAAAACTCGCAGGCTTGAAGAGGCTTGAAGAGCCTCCAACAACTCCAGCCAGGCAAAGGGAGTGGAAAAAGCTGGATAATAAAGCAAGGTCAATGATTGGCTTAGCCATAGAAGATAGCCAGTTAGTGCATATTCGGGGTAAAATAACAGCTCTAGAAGTATG
Organism: Sitodiplosis mosellana; assembly: GCF_009176505.1. NCBI lineage: Eukaryota > Metazoa > Arthropoda > Insecta > Diptera > Cecidomyiidae > Sitodiplosis > Sitodiplosis mosellana. The sequence goes on along the minus strand of NW_022599323.1, from coordinate 498 downwards.
GAACACACTAAAAAACATCCATGAAAAAGGAACGCTAACCAATCGAATCTCACTCTACAAGAAAATTGCTCTACAGAGAATGAATTAGTCTGATAACATTGAAGATCACTTGAATACATTAAGTGCATTATTTCAACAATTAGCAGATCTAGGAGATGAAGCCACCGAACAATGGAAAATTGGAATGGTTTTTGCCAGTCTACCATCATCTTATTCCACGTTAGTCACTGCTCTAGAAGCTAGAGAAGAGGATGATTTACGAAGGAGTCTAGTGTACAGCAAATTACTTGATGAATATCAACGCCAAAAAGAGAACGATGAAACTTTCTTCAAGAAAAATGATGAAATGGTTGCGAAAGTTAAAGTGACAGAAAACCTTCATTGCCATTTTTGTAAGAAAAAGAACCATCGAATTGAAGATTGCTTGAAGTTAAAAAGGTACAAAGAGTTTCAAGAATTCGCAGAAATGAACAAAAAGATAGAAAGCGAGTCGAAAAT
>NW_022599322.1:0-13943 GCF_009176505.1 Sitodiplosis mosellana | reverse complement strand
AATTTCTATTTGTGATCGTGCAATGAATCTAAACGATTCGTTCTACGCTAGCATAAATACATATTACATTGATTTCAATTTTCTTCCAAACAATTATATCCAATTCAAATCTCAAACATTCATAAAATACTTATTTTTTTCAATGAATTTAAGGAACGACTTGAGATTTTGATTTAGAATGCTTTGAATTTCGTCTTTAGAACAAATTTAGCTTGTTAAATACAAAGTGTTATGTTAAAGCTTCTGCACAGCGGAAAGAGAGCAATGCGAATCAAAGCTTTGGATTCGAAAAAATGTTCTTTTTTCGTTTCTAGAAGACAATTTTCATTTACAGGGGTTCCTTGAGTTATTTTGAAGAGAGATCTATCGATTGACGATGACGGTATGGTCCTCCAACAATTTCAATTCGAAAGTGACTGTGGCAACACTACACCGCATTTCGAAGATTGACACTTGACTCTATAGTGTCAGACAGTATGTGTGAGTGTGTGCGCTGTTTGTTCATCGCTATTTCATCATCGCATCAGCACAAAGCACAACGTAGAGCATCGACACCACGTCAAACTAAATCAAACTAAATATTTTCTTTTATTCGCGACGCCATTTTTGCTCTGCATCAACAGAGTCATTCCAACACGCTAATTGTAGTTTATTTACTAAGTTTGGATTTTCCATCATTTTATTTTTGTGCTAACGAAAATAAAAGCAAATTTAATTGTGTGCAGAAAAGGAAAGGTGAGTTTTAATGCGAAAGTGTAATTTCCAAAGTATTTATTCTATATTTGGTTTCTATGAACATTCTGATTTCCAATTGACAGCACCGAAATTGCGTCGCAATGAATGGTCACGGTAGAGAGCCGCCTGATAAACACAAATCCGATGCCATCGCTTTGCCAAACGAATCGATTTTGTCCGAAGTGGAAATAAAACAGGAGGCGACCGTCAAACAAGAGCCAGAAGATGGTATTGCGATGGTATCAATATCAACACACACAGACATTGAATTGCTTGACAATTCGATTGGAAGTGAACATGTGAATGATACCGACGATTGCTTCGATCATGTCAATCTGAATGAGGTGAAATCGGAAGTGAAGATTGAAAATGTTGAAAATGAGGCGAATCAAGTTCCACGGATGGGCTCTGACGAAAATCGAAAGCCACAAAACAATGCGAACAAGCGTTTCCCGATACCGAAAACAAGTGAATCGGGTGATGGTGCGACGAAGAAAGGATCAGCCAAAAGCGGGAAAAGCAGCACATCTGATAGTTTTGGTAGCAACAAGAAACCAGTTGAAGGCAATGCGAATGGAAAGCGACACAAGTGTTCATTGTGCGATTATGACACTTCCTACAAAGGCCACTGGAAAACTCACATGTTCAATCACACTGGCGAACGACCATTTCCATGCAGCCTGTGCCAAAAGAAATTCATAACAAAACAACATCTCCAATCGCACATGAGAACACACGTCGATGAATTTCCGTTCAGCTGCTCAAATTGTTCGCAAGGATTTCATCGCAACGAGGAGAAAGTGGAACATGAAACCGGTTGCACGGTTCGTCGCTATGAGTGTTATCAGTGCACGGAATACTCTACATTGGATAAGTGGAATCTGAAATGTCATCTGCTTGTGCATACCGGCGAGAGACCATTCGAATGCGACCAATGCTCAAAGACATTCAAGCGTAAAAATGCTTTGAAATACCACCGCAAAACTCACGTCAATCCTCGTCCTTTGAAATTGAAGTGTTCATCTTGCTTCAAGAACTTCGCACAACAGAAGGAAAAGGAAAATCATGAAGCCAACTGTAAGCGACGCGGATACCGATGCGAATTATACAAGAGCTACACAACTGATCATAAACCAAATTTGATGGGACACATGCGAATCCACACTGACGAAAAGCCATTCCGATGTGAAATATGCTCGAAGTGCTTCTCGCAAACGGCTAGTCTCATCCAACACAAGAAGATTCACAAGTCGCTGTCTGCTGCCAAGGAATAACACTCGAAATCGATAACATCGAATGACACGACTTTGGATTCCCAATTTGTATTGAATAAAAATACGAATCAAATCAAATCCTGGCTTTTTCATTTCAATTAAAACTAATTCAAGTAATTGAATGTTGACAAATTGCTTCATTATGGAACTGATTTAATTGATTTGTTCTTAGCCATTAACCGCGGGAGGGAAATGTTACACGTTGTAACTTTTCAAGAATTCTAACGAATCGTATTCTGATTGGAACAGAACTCTTGTGCATCTCTTAAATAATTGATTATGAACAATTGAATGGAATGAAATGGTAACGTATGAAACGTATGATAAATGAAAGTATTTAGGTTGCCTGGAATCTAGTGTATGCTAGTTAGATTTAATAAACTTTGCCCACAATTAGTCAAGGTTCAATGATCTCAAGATTCTCAAGTTTTAGAATCGGTTTCAAAACCATCTGTGCCCAGCCGAAAATTATAATTGCAATTGTTTCCTTCATGCAATGTTGATATGTTCGTGGTTAAGTAGAGATGAAATTTATCAAAATGCAATTTTGCGCAAAGTTTCGACTACTTAGCTTACACTCGATGGTAAAATTCTCCAAAGTGTAATATTCAAAAATTTTAAAATCAATTTCATCCAAGTTTTTCCAAGAAGAAAATCGATTTTCAGAAATAAAATATCCGCTGCTTCTTTAATTACATATTATGATTCGTACAATTTTGAACTAGACAATCCGAACTCATCGAAATATTCGAAATTCACTGCGGTTACACTACACCACATTGCGGAGTTCGAGTTTCGACAGTTGTCATTGCGGTGTGTGACTGTGTGCGCTATTGATCCATTATTATTCCATCATCGCATCAGCACAAAGTACATCGCAGAGCATTTAAATATTTTCTTTTATTCACGACGCCATTTCTGTTCTCTTCAACAGAGTCATTTCGAAACGTAATTTTTGCAAGCTATAGTTTTTTCGCTGAGTTTGAAGTTTCGACCAATTCATTTTGCCATAACGAAATAAAACATTTGATTTGTGATCAATTTTTTGTAATAAAAACATTTGTGCAGAAAGGTGAGTTGTAGAAAAAATAGTAATCTTCCAAGAGTTTATTTCTTGTGTGGTTTCTAATAAAAGGTCATTCTGATTTCTGATTGACAGCACCGAAATTTCCTTACAATGAATGGTCACGGCACAGATCCGCCTGATAGGCAACACTTAAATGACATTGCATTACAAAATGAATCAATTTTGTGTGGAATGGAAATAAAACAGGAGCCGACCGTCAAACAAGAGAGCGAAGTCTCCGGCGAAATTTTGATGGTATCGCGGTCAATACACCCAGCCATTGGATCGCTTGACAATTCGATTGGTGGTGCAGAAGCGGATGACAGCGACAGTTGCTTTGATTTCTTCGACCTGGATGAAGTAAAATCGGAAGTGAAGATTGAAAATGTTAAGGATGAGGCGAATCAAGTTCCACGGAAGGACTCTGACAAAAATCTAAGGCCACAAAGCAATGTGGAGAAGAAGAATTCCAAATCGAAATTAAGTGGACCGGATGATGGTGCGGCAAAGGAAAGCTCAGCCAAAACAGGGGAAGAGGGCACAGCAAACAGTTTTGGTAGCAAGAAGAAACCCTCTGAAGGCAAGGCAAATAGGAAGCGGCACAAGTGTTCAATGTGCGATTATGTCACCGATTTCACAACCGATTTGAAAAGACACATGTTCAAGCACCCTGGCGAAAGACCATTTCCATGCAGTGTGTGCCAAAAACGATTCACCCAAAAACATTGCCTACAATCGCACATGAAAGCACACGTCGATGAGTTTCTGTTCAGTTGCTCAAATTGTTCGCAAGGATTTCATCGCAACGAGGAGAAGGTGGAACATGGAACTGGTTGCACGGTTCGTCGCTAAGAGTGTCATCTGTGCAAGGAATTCACTACATTGATTAAGCCGAATTTGAAACATCATCTGCTTGTGCATACCGGCGAGAGACCATTCGAATGCGACCAATGCTCAAAGAGATTCAACCAACTGCTTTGAAACGCCATCGCGAAACTCACACCAATCCTCGTCCATTGAAATTCAAGTGTTCAACTTGCTTCAAAATTTCCGCCCAACAGAAGGAAAAGGAAAATCATGAAGCCAACTGCAAGCGACGCGGATACCAATGCGATTTGTGCAAGACCTACGCAACTGATCGTAAATCACATTTGATGAACCACATGCGAATCCATACTAGCGAAAACCCATTCCGATGTGGAACATGTTCGAAGTACTTCTCGCAAAAGGCTAGTCTCAACAAGCACCAGAAAATTCACAAGTAGCTGTCTGCTGGAAATGAATAGCACTAGCAATCGGTCACATCGAAAGACAATTTCAAATACAATTTTATGAGTAGCATAACAATTTGCGTTGAATGAAAACAAATATACTAAATCGCATGAAACAAAATATCTGTTCTTCTTAATTCACCTCAAATGAAAATAAATGAATAAAAAACTGGTTCATATGAATCCGAATTGATTTTTATTTAGTTGTCAACCGTGTGAAGGGAAAGTTGTACGATGTAGCTTGAATTCTAACAATTCGTATTTTTATTGGAACGGGAAAATCATTCTCACAGTACAAAATGGAACCCTTGTGCATTGCTTGAATCATTAATTGTGAACAATTTTCTGATAATTCGATGTGGAAAAAACTAAAATATCGAATTAAATGATAACTTATGGTGGAAAAAAGTGTTAAGATTCCCTGGAACCCAGATCAAGGACATGTCAGTTAAGACTTAATAAAATTCCCCTGAAATTGGGGAAAAAAGAAGATAAGATTCAGCAGTTATTCGGTGTCACGTTTCAGAATAGGTTTCAAAGCCATTTTTGGAAAGACGAAAAGCACTGATATCGAAGATCCAGCCGTAAATTCTTATTGCAATCATTATATCTTTGGTGGAATCTTGATTTGTTTGTGGTTGAATAGAGGTGAACTTTATCAAAATGCGATATTGCATAAGGCTTCCACTACTAAAAGGACTAAAGATGTCACAATTCTCCAGTGTAACATTACAAATCTATTACGGAATTTTCAAATTCACATTTCACCCAAGAAGAAAATCAATTTTCAGGAATTAAATATCCGCTGCTTTGTAAATTGCGAATTGAAATTCGTATGTTTTCCAAATGGGCAACCCAAATCCATCGAAAAATTCGAAAGTGAATGCGGTGGTGGTAACACTACAGTGTAGTGTACTACTTCGAAGTTCGAGTTTCGTCACTTGTCATTGCGGTGTGTGAGTCACTGTGTGATTGTGTGCGCTATTCGTTCATTATTATTTCATCAGCGCATCAGTAGAGAGCATATCGCAGAGCATCGACTACACGTCAAACTAAATATTTTCTTTTATTCGCGACGCCATTTTTGCTCTGTTCAACAGCGTCATTCCAACACTGAATTTGTGCACGCCATAGTTTATTCGCTGAGTTTTGCCTTTTGGCCAGCGTATTTTTGTATTCACGGAATAAAAACAAACTAAATTGTCAGCAAAAAGGTGAGTTTTAATGCCAACGTGCAATTTTTCAAGAGTTTGTTCCATGTTTATTTTCTAATAGACATTTTGATTTCCAATTGACAGCACTGAAATTGCATTGCGATGAATGGCCACGGAAAAGCGCCGCCTAATAAACACAAAGTTGATGTCATCGCGATCGAAAATGAATCGATTTCGTATGGAATGGAAATAAAGAAGGAGCCAACCATCAAACAAGAGATTGGAAGCCCCGACGAAATATTGATGATGTCGCGGTCAGCATACACAGCCATCGGATCACTTCACAATTCGATTAGCGGTACAGAAGTGGGTGACAGCGACGATTGCTTCGATTTGTATGGTACGGATGATGTGAAATCGAAAGTGAAGATTGAAAATGTTAAGGATGAGGCAAATCAAGTTCCACGGAAGAGCTTTGACAAAAATCGAAAGCCACAAAGCAATGTGGAGGAGAACAACTCTAAATCGGAGCCAAGTGAACCGGATTATGATGCGGCTAAGAAAAAATCAGCTGAAACCGCGGAAGAGGGCACAGCTTACAGTTTCGGTAGCAAGAAGAAACCAACTGAAGGCAAGGCAAATGGAAAGCGACACAAGTGTTCATTGTGCGATTATGTCACAAACATTAAGACCAATTTGAAAAAACACATGTTCAAGCATACTGGCGAACGACCATTTCCATGCAGCGTGTGCCAGAAACGATTCACTCGAAAACAACATCTCCTATCGCACATGAAAAAACACGTCGATGAGTTTCTGTTCAGCTACTCAAATTGTTCGCAAGGATTTCATCGCAGCGACGAGAAGTTGGAACATGAAACCGGCTGCAAGATTCGTCGCTATGAGTGTCATCTGTGCAAGGAATACTCTACATTGGATAAGACGAATTTGAAACATCATCTGCTTCTGCATACCGGCGAGAGACCATTCGAATGCGACCAATGCTCAAAGAGATTCAAGCGCAAAAATGCTTTAAAATATCACCGCAAAACTCACACCAATCCTCGTCCATTGAAATTCAAGTGTTCATCTTGCTTCAAGAACTTCGCTCAACAGAAGGAGAAGGAAAATCATGAAGCCAATTGCAAGCGACGCGGATACCGATGCGATCTGTGCAAAACCTACACAACTGACAAAAAAGGAGATTTAATGAAGCACATGCGAGTCCACACTGGCGACAAGCCATTCCGATGTGAAACATGCTCGAAGTGCTTCTCACAAAAGACACATCTAAACCAACACCGGAAAATTCACAAGTAGCTGTTTGCTGCCATAGAATTACACTTGAAATCGATCAGATGGAAATACACAATTTTTGATTATCAATAGCAATAAATAAACACAAATACGAAATTGTATCAAATAAAGAACTGGTCTTTTTGTTTCAATGGAAATTATCCATCTCATTAAATGATGACAAATTGGTTCATTGATTGATTTGTTCTTAGCTGCCAACATAGTGAGGGAAATGCCATATTTTATTTTCTATCAATGATAGTCCCGAATATCGATTTGACTGGTATCATTTGATAAGAAACAGTTTTTGGGTTCCATGAAACCCAGAGATCAGCAGCATATTGGTTAGATTTAATGATCTTTCCCCGAAATTGGCCAAGATTCAACGCTTATTCGGTGCCAAGTTCCAGAATCGGTACCAAAGAAATGTGTGAAGAGACATCGAATATCCATTCGTAAATTCAAATTGCAATTATTATTTCATGAAGCTTTGATTTTTTTCCGGTTTGATAGAGATGACATCTATCTTAGTACGAAGAATAAAATCAGTTTTCAGAAATGAAATATGCGCTGCTTTGCAAACTATAATCCGTACATCTTTTAAATGTGCATTGTGCAACCCGAATTCATCGAAAGTTCGAATGTTGTTGAGGCAACACTACACCATTTTTCGAAATTCGACATTTGACACTTGTCATTGCAGGGTGTGACTGTGTCCGCTGTTCTTGCACCACTGTTTCATCATCGCATCAGCACAAAGCACATCACAGAGCATCGACTACACGTCAAAATAAATATTTTCTTTTGTTCGCGACGCCATTTTCGCTCTGCTCAACAGAGTCATTCCAACACGCCATTTGTGTTCTGTAGTTGATCCGCTGAGTTTGGATTTTCGACCAATTTAATTTTGCAATAGCGAAATAAAACATTTGATTTCTGATTGATTTCTTGTATTAAATAATTCGCACGGGAAGGTGAGTTTTAATAAAAAATTGTATTTTTTCAAGTTTTCATGTGTGGTTCTAAAAAAAGGTCATTCTGATTTCTAATTGACAGCTCTGACGTTGGGTCGCAATGAATGGTCACGGTACAGAAACGCCTGATAAACACGAATCCGATGTCATACCATTGCACAATGAATCGATTTCGTGTGAAATAGAAATCAAACAGGAGCCGACCGTCAAACAAGAATATGAAGGTCCCAACGAAATGCTGATGGTGTCACGGCCAATACACACACCCATTGGATCGCTAGACAATTTGATTGGTGTCACTGAAGTGAATGACAGCGACGTTTGCTTCGATTTTTGCGAACTGGATGAGGTAAAATCGGAAGTGAAGATCGAGAAGATCAAGGATGAGGCGAATCGAGTTCCAGGAAGAAACTTTAGCAAAGACGAAACGCCACAAAGCATTCCAAAAAAGCATTTTTCTAAAGACAAGAATCAGAAGTCAAGTGGGTTGAATGGCGATGCAGCTAGAACCGGTAAAAATAAGAAATCAAACAGTTCCGATGACAAGAAGAAGCCAACCGAAGGCAGGGCAAATCGAAAGCGACACAAGTGTTCATTGTGCGAGTATGTTACAGTCAATAAAGGCGATTTAGCAAGGCATATGCTCAGGCACACAGGCGAGCGACCATTTCCATGCAGCGTCTGCCAGAAGCGATTCACTCGAAAACAACATCTCCAATCGCACATGAAAACACACGTCGATAAATTTCTGTTCAGCTGCTCGAATTGTTTGCAAGGATTTCATCGCAAAGAGGAGAAGGTAGAACATGAATCTGGTTGCAAGGTGCGTTGCTACGAGTGTCATCTGTGCAAGGAATTCTCTAGTGTGCATAAGACGAATTTGAAATGTCATCTGCGTGTTCATACCGGCGAGAGGCCATTCGAATGCGACCAATGCTTAAAAAGATTCAATCACGCAAGTTCTTTAAAAACCCACCGCAAAACTCACGCCAATCCTCGTCCTCGTCCATTGAAAATCAAGTGTTCGTCTTGCTTCAAAAACTTCGCCGAACAGAACGAAAAGGAAAATCATGAAGCCAAGTGCAAGCGACGCGGATACCGATGCAATTTGTGCAAGAGCTACACAACCGATCATAAACCAAATTTGATGGACCACATGCGAATCCACACTGGCGAAAAGCCATTCCAATGTGAAACCTGCTCGAAGTGCTTCTCACAAAAGACTGGCCTCAACCAACACAAGAAGAAAATTCACAAGTAGCTGTTATCTCCCATGGAATTATACTTGAAATCGATCACTTGTAAAGACACAATTTTTGCTCAAACATCAATTTGCATTGAATAAAAACAAATACAAATGGGTATCAAATATAAAACCTGGAATTTTTATTATTTATTATTATTTACGTAATTGAATTTTTATAAATTGATTCATTATGAAACTAATCAAAGTTCTTAAACCGAATCTGAGCTACTGTGACTATAAACTCTAATAAGCACTGGCACAGTCAAGTGGAATATTCGAGAGAGTTCAACTGAACAACCGGTTACTTTTCAGCAGCATCGAGATCAAACATAGTTGATTAGAATCTGAATTTTAATTTAAAGACTGAACATTTTAAGGGATTTGATTTTAAACTACTGTTTTGAGATGACTGATTTCGAACTCCAGAACCCAGAAATATTATGAAGTTTAGATTATTTGAAACAGTTTGTTCAGTTGTTCAAATTGTTTGCTAGGATTTCGTCGCAGCGAGGAGAAAGTGGGACATGAAACTGGTTGCACGGTTCGTCGCTACGAGTGTCATTTGTGCAAGGAATTCTCTACACTGGATAAGAACGATTTTACACGTCATTTGCGCGTGCATACCGGTGAGAGACCATTCGAATGCGCCCGATGCTCAAAGAAATTCAGTCACCCAACTGCTTTGAAAAACCACCGCAAATCTCACACCAATCCTCGTCCTCGTCCACTGAAATTCAAGTGTTCATCTTGCTTCAAGAACTTCGCCCAACAGAAGGAACAGGAAAATCATGAAGCCAACTGCAAGCGACACGGATACCGATGCCATTTGTGCAAGACCTACACAACTGACCAAAAAGGAGATTTAATGAAGCACATGCGAGTCCACACTGGCGAAAAGCCATTCCGATGTGAAATATGCTCGAAGGGCTTCTCGCGAAAGACACATCTCAACCAACATAAGAAGATTCACAAGTCGCTGTCTGCTGCCAAGGAATAACACTCGAAATCGATAACATCGAATGACGCAACTCTGGATTATCAATTTGTATTAAATAAAAACAAATACGAGCTAAATCAAATGCCGGTCTTTTTATTTCAATTAATTGAATACGTTGTAACTCAAGAATTCTAATGAATCGTATTCTGATTAGAACAGAACTCTTGTGCATATTTAAATAATTGATTATGAATGATTGAATGGAATGGCAACGTATGATGAATAAAAATTTTTAGGTTCCAATCCAAGGTAGTGTATGTTAGTTAGATTTAATAAACTTGGCCCAAAATTAGTCAAGACTCAACGTTCTCAAGAATCTCAAGTTTTAGAATCGGTTTCAAAATAATGTGTTGTCCCTGCAACAGTGTGAACACTCTCCCATTCAGGTTTAAGACCCACCGTCATAGACGAACAACAACTAAACAGATCCGAGAGAGCATCAAGGTAACAATGTCCTCTTTGCGGTTTTTCAAATAAATAAATAATAAATAATGAGTTTACTCACAGTATTGAAACGGAGTAGGAAGATTTAAAATGAGTTTTCGTGGTAGAGTAGATGGATCGACACTTATACAGACGTGATTCATATATATTCTTTGTCTAACGGTATCGCATACGCGCCGCATCTCACAATGCGCATGCGACACTCGCCAATTGCAATTAGTATATTTTGATGAATTCAATAGCAATGGATTATATATTGTTTCGCAAAACAATTACAATTTGATCGAGGGTGTACAATATGAACATTTTCAGAGTTGCAATGAGCGGCACTAATTGGGCACTAAATATTGGCATTATAAGTTTTCGATTTATATTTCCCCAGGCGAAATTTTTTTCCCACTCGCTACTCTCAAAATCCAGAAAACAAATTTCAAATGCAAAGATATTCTAAATTTGGGGAGGAATTAGTGCCTAATTAGTGCCGCTTGAATCAATCGAGTTTAATATGTTTGGTCTTGAAAATCGCACCGAACCCCCATTTTGATTTTTAAAGGGTTGAAATGGATTATATAAAACAATTTCATGGCTATAATTTAATCGAAAGTGTACATATGAACATTCTGAGAAATGGAGCGGCACTAATTGGGCACTAAATATTAGATTCATTTTTAGGGTGTTTTGACCTTATTTTGACAAAGTTGACATTTTTGACCCCAAATAAAACAAATGCTTATAACTTTAAAAAAATTCAAGTAAATGTAGGTGATATAGGTATTATTCGTGGGCACCAATTGGGCACTAATTATTGGTACTATTGGGGATGAATTTTGGGGATGAATTTTTCCACCCCTAAAAAATCATCCCCTAAATTCACCTCCTCAGGGGGTGAAAAAATCCCCGAGATATAGTTTTTCTGCGGGCACTAATTAGGCACTAAATATTGGTATTATTAGTTTTCGATTTGAACTTCCCCAGCCGAAAATGTTTTTTCAACCCCTAACCCCTAAACTTGAAAAAATTATTTCTCCCACCCAGGTTGAGCACCAATTCTAAAATTAGCGGCACTAATTAGCACTAATTAAGCACTAATTATCCTGAAATTTTCATGCCATTCTGACTCAGATGTTGGGCTGGAGAGTTCTGGCCATTTGATACCCAATACGATAGCAGCATGCTGCTTAACGCATATATTTGTGAATCTTTGGATTTAACGAAGGAACGTGTCCAGCAAAGGATTGGAAAATAACAAAAAAGCACAACTCAAGCCAAGGCCACGTCAACATATGATCCATTACTGATGAAGGAATTGGGAGACCAGCGTAAACTGATCAAAAATCTCTACACCGGCGGCACTCCACACAAATTACACGACGGTTTGCACAAAATATTATAGAGGTTATGCCAAATATTGGAGGTGAATGTGTCTCAGGACGATGTTAAGGAAATTTTCCAATGCAACAATGGAATAATCGTGAAGCTTCAGCGCATCGAATTGAAGGAGACGATTTTGAACCGTATGCAAAACAAAAACATCTGGTCAAGCCATTTGGTTGAATTGTCCGAGGATCAAAAACCAAGGAAAATTCAAGTCTACAATCAATTGACCAATTTTTATCGTGACATTTGGATGACTGCAACGAAAGAAATCCAAGGAACAGGGCTCTCTTCATTCGTTCAAACTAAGCGGCAGCGGTGTTGTTGTTAGGCGCAATGCAGCTGATGTTGAACATGTTGTTCAGTCAAAGAAACAACTTATCGACTTCGTTGGACGCAAATAGGAATGATAAATTAACCGAACGTGATGGCTTGGAACAGAGCTCTATATTCATTGGGAATTCCTGTAAATCAACATACAAAATATTTTTTTAGATAATTTTTATTTGTAAACGTACAGTGAATCTAAACGATTCGTTCTACGCTACATAAATACATATTACTATAATCTCAATTTTCTACCAAACAATTATATTTATATTTTGAAGACAATTTTCAATTAAAGAGGTTCATTGAGTTATTTTGAAGAGAGATCTATGATTGACGATGTAGGTATTGTCCTCCGACAATTTCAATTCGAAAGTGACTGTGGCAACACTATACCGCATTTCGAAGATTGACACTTGACTCTATAGTGTCACACAGTATGTGTGAGTGTGTGCGCTGTTCGTTCATCGCTATTTCATCATCGCATCAGCACAAACCACAACGCGGAGCATCGACTACACGTCAAACGTGTTCATTGTGCGATTATGTCACTGACATTAAAACCAATTTGAAGAATCACATGTTCAAGCACACTGGTGAACGACCATTTCCATGCAACATGTGCCCGAAACGATTCATCCAAAAACAACATCTCCAATCGCACCTGAAAACACACTTCGATGAATTTCTGATCAGCTGCTCAAATTATTCGCAAGGATTTCATCGCAGCGAGGACAAGGTGGAACACGAAACTGGTTGCAAGTTACGTCGCTACGAGTGTCATCTGTGTCAGGAATTCTGTAGTGTGCATAAGATGAATTTCAAACATCATCTGCGTGTGCATACCGGCGAGAGACCATTCGAATGCAACCAATGCTCAAAGAGATTCAAGCAAGCAAATGATTTGAAACGCCACCGCAAAACTCACGCCAATCCTCGTCCATTAAAGTTCAAGTTTCCAACTTGCTTCAGAATTTTCGCACAACAGAAGGAAAAGGAAAATCATGAAGCCAAATGCAAGCGACGCGGATACCGATGCCATTTGTGCAACAGCTTCACAACTGATCAGGAAGGACATTTGATGAACCACATGCGAATCCACACTGGCGAAAAGCCAGCTTTTCGCGAAAGACACATCTCAACCAACATAAGAAGATTCACAAGTCGCTGTCTGCTGCCAAGGAATAACACTCGAAATCGATAACATCGAATGACGCAACTTTTGATTATCAATTTGCATTAAATAAAAACAAATACGAAATCGTGTAAAATATAAAATCTGGTCTTTTTATTTCAATTGAAACTAATTCAAATAATTGAATGATGAAAAATTGGTTCATCATGAAACTGATTTAAATGATTTGTTCTTAGCTATTAACCGTTTGAGGGAAATGTAACACGTTGTAACTTGTCCAGAATTCTAACAATTCGTGTTCTTATTAGGTATTGTTTTTCAGTCATGAAGTATTCAGTAAAGTTGTAGCTCTTGATGACAGAAAAAAAGTTGTTTAATTAGTTTTTCCCAAAAAACAACACATTGTTGGTCAAAAGTCCTTTAATATTGGGTCAATTCGAAAGTTTCCGCCTTTTTTTGTGTCTAAAAATACATTTATTGCAAAATAAATTGAAAATGTACATTAACCAATGTATTCGCCATCGTTAGCTATGACTTCCCGCCATCTTTCTGGCAGCTTGTGGATTCCTCGTGTGAAGAAGTCTTCATCTTTTGAAGCTATCCAGTCATCTATCCATTTTCGTACTTCTTCTTCATTTTGAAAGCGTACT
>NW_022599321.1:0-14912 GCF_009176505.1 Sitodiplosis mosellana | reverse complement strand
TCTCTCTGTTTAGTCTGTATATCTGCGCACGCACACAAAGAGGAGCAAAAAACGTTATTCATTGCAGTGGACACAAATCGAACTCTTTCTCAATACTCTCTCTCATTCGACTGTCTCAACAGTTTATATGCTGTACATTTCAGCGACCGAACTGAAACATTGTATATATCACTGCTGACAAAGTGTCAAGAGCAAATAAACAAAAAATGAAAACAAACAACGAAAGAATATTGCGAATTTCACGTCGAATATTTCAGAAAATAAATGGTGAAATTATTCAGTGAGTATGGAAACAAATTAATATTTCCTTCAACAAATCGAAAAATATGAAGTCATTTTTTTCGTTGTTCGTATCACGTGTTTTATTCACTTGTTAGGCACGATGCAACGACCGATTGGAATTGTGTCAAAGAAATACGGTGTTTCCACTCGATTCACCAGCTAAGTATTTTCAATCACAGACATGGACAAATGGGAGAGTGATGAACGCAAACTGATCGATGAAATGGAAAAACGAATCATTTTTCTCAAATTCACGGTCCGTGTTGCACCACTGTTGACACAACAACAAAATGAATTGGAAGTGCTTGCGCAGAGCAAATGGGGGTTCCTTGCCACGTTGCTGCTATCACAATTGCAGCAGAAAGAACTTACGTTACACGACTGTCAAGAAGAGAAATGGTAGAATTTCTACAATGCGTATTGGGTGATTTGAATCACATCATCGACTTTTGGCTCCCATAGTCGCTCATTAATATTTCAAAATGAAACATCACAAAAAGTGAAATTATAATTCTTATTATTTCAATAAAAAAATCATTCCATTTCCCAGACAAAACACATACAGTATTTCCACTCAATTCCATAATTTTCTCATTCTTTTACACACTGTATCTCTATTTACGGCTCAATGAGAAGCATGTATTTGTTGTGGTTTTAAGCTTCGCTTTGTTCTATCTCCGCTCTTCTACATCACAGCACAACCACACAACAGCAAAACGAACAGCCGAACAAATAAATATGTACAGACATGTCTACTGTGTAATGCTGTTCTGCTATGCTACCGCATTCATTCTATAAGCTAAATCAAATACCATTTGGACCCACGAATATATAACGGCAGTGTGGCCGTATGGATAACGCATACGTTGAAATCAAAAGGTCTGAGGTTCGGAACACAGCTTATTAATAATAACAAAATTTAATTTTTTTTCATAGAAAAAACCACAAAAAAATTTTCTTCAACAAAATTACAAAAGAATCAATCATTTCAGCGTATACAACCGCAAAAACATAGATTCCATTGAATTTCATTTTCAAAATAAAAAAAACACAATTAAACCATTTCAAATAATGAAAAAAAAAAATTTAACATGAAAATATACACAAAATAGCAATACTCATTCAAAATAAACATAAGAAAATTAAAAATAAAAGAAAAAAAAGTTTTCGACCACATAATAAATCGAACCCCAGACCCTCAGAACAACACTCAAAAGACTCTCCCACACGGCCACACCGTTCATACATACAGTACAGCTCAAACAGCACTTGACTTGTGCTGTATGCGTAGAACGATCATTTCATTATTTATTTCACAAAAAGAGCAACTTTCACTCAATCTATTTGAACGGCATAAGTACCATTCGAAAGATAATCACGCGTAGATGCGATTAAAGCCAAAAAACACTCACATACGACACATACAACCGGAGTTATGGCCGTTTGAGTGAATTCCCATACATTTTATATGGGAAAAACTCATCATCACTCAAACGGCCATAACTCATGTCTCAAATGTCAAAAGTGAGTGTTTTATGGCTTTGTACACATCTACGCTCGGAGACCTTTCGAATGGTACCTATGCCATCCAAATCGGTTGAGCATAAGTTGGTCAAAAGTGTACCACTAACTTCGCATATGTAGATTAATATATAGATTCACACCAAATAAACCACCTCTGGCGAAGAAACGCTGTATGGTGCAGACTAATAATAATAATAAAGTAATTTTTGTGTTATTTTTTCGCACGTAATTTGCCATTTTCAAAAATTCCCAACCAGCAGCAAAGAAAAAAAATTCGCCATTTTCAACACCTTCAAAAAATTGTTTTTGAAGAGCAAACACATAAGTTTCTTGGGCAAAATTATAGCTCTGGACATTATCTATCCAACGGTACCAAAAACTCTTCTAAATGTTCACACTCGACAAAGTTATGACCAAAACAAATAGTGGTAGCCAACCTGCAGCAAAGTCCCCTACATAAAAGCGTTCAAATGATGATAATTTTTTTACAATATGTACTTCACTTTTTATTAAAAATATTATGAAATTTAGAAACACTCACCTTTAGTCGCCCACGTGAGTTGTTGAAATAGTTATTTGCAGCTAGTAAATTTAATTCCAATGTTGTCGTTTCTAAATTAGTTGTAAGATTTTTTATTGGCGTATGAAGTCGAAGAACGTTCCAAGTTGCCTGAAATAAACCGCAAAAACGATTGAACTTTTCGTCTGTTTCATCAGATTAGAATCAATTTCTATAGATTCCATCTATTCTGATAGAAATCATCTGTGAAAAACCTCTAGAAGAGGTTAAAATGGAATGACGCTCCTGTGCGTGGATTTACCACTCAAATCGACTGATAGGGGAATGTCTTAATGAGTGGACCGTCTTAATGAGTGGACCACTTGACAGATCTCTATGAAGTGACAGTCGAAATGGCAGAACGTTGCTTCTATCAGTTTTGTATTGCCGCAAAACCATAATATAGCGAATGCCGGAGCGAAAACGTGCATTTTTGTGTTTGAACCAGTTGTGCGCAGAAAAAAGTGTGAAAAAAATCGAATTAGTAATATTGTGAGTTCGCCTGAGATTCAGAAAACGTCAAAAACTGACTTTTTTTAGGGTGAGTTTGGTTTTTTTGTTTAGTTTAGACATTAAAATAATTATTCCAATGTATTTCACAATGATTGTAATGTTTGGAAATTTTTTGTGAGTCACACCAAAATGGCGTCATTATTTAATGAGTGGACCATTCTTTGTATTAATGAGTGGACCACCATTTTTTTTTCTTTGTTATTATTTTTCATTTGTATGAACGTGTATTGTCACTGAACTGGTTTTAAAGTGTTTTTATAGCATTATACTGATATTTTTGTTTGTTTTTAGATATATTATCAGTATGTCGTCAAAGAAATCAAGTGGAAAAAAAAACCAAACAACCCGAAAAATCGGTCGAAACCAATTATGATGACTTACTCCAAGCGGTTTATTAAGTTGAAATCAAAAGGTGCGACCCACCGCAGCGCGTTACAACATTCCGAAAACCAATTTACTCCGATACATGCAGAAATTGGACAGTGAAATATCCGATATTACAGCGGTTCCCGATAGTAATCTCAAGGATATTCTGCGCAGCTACGCAAGGCGTAATCCACCGTTGTTGGTAAGTTAATGACTTCTTTTTTTACAGTCAGTGTTTATGAAATACGTTTTGCTTTTGTTTCTTCTCAGGTTTTCGATCCAAAATCGGAAAACATGTTGGTTGGATATATTCTGCTGTGTTGCAAGCACTATTACGGACTCAGCATAAGTGAGCTGAGAGAGTTGGCGTATCAATACATTTATATCTTCTATTCTTCAATACAATAAATAAACATTCAATAAATATTGAAATTGAACGGTATTTCCTCGATTTTGAGCCATTTCCGAAGTATTCACAAAGTGGTCCACTCATTAATACAAAGAACCGTGTCCCATTTTGTATGGAGTTTGGGCTATTTTGTACAGAGTTAATGCATTAGCATATCATCTTAAAGGGCATTGTGTGTAGATAAATTATATATAGATACCCAACCCCTAAATTGTGAGGAAAGGGGTTAAAATTGGGGATATGTTGGCAACCCCAAAATAAAGGTATCACTTCCCAGGGCAATAGCTCCCTAACTATGGGAGGTAGGGCAATACTCCTTGGGTCAGAGTTGTAGTACTCATGAATACCTATCCAAAGGTATAAATAATATTTCCATTTGTTCATAGTAAATGAAAAATACCGTTATTTTAAAAATGTTATTTTTTGGGTAAAAAAATCATATTACTATACCCGAAAGAGGGCCAAAAAATGCACAAAATCACCAAAACAAACATATGAGGCATGTTTGACCCTTTTTTTGGCCAAAGGGATGGAGGGCGACCTCACCCAAGATATTATGCAACGTCCTGAACACTTCGTCCATACATAGTTATCCACTAAATGGTTTATTTCTTGACCAACAATGTGTCGGTATTGAAAAAATTACTCACCCCTATAACATCCCGTTTACACCCTGTAGGGCAGGTCAACCTTGATATTATCGACATACTCACTATGCCCCACTGTTCCACGGTATAAGTCTTATTGATAAACATCGTACGACACAAAAAGGAACACCGCCCTTTGTACCAGGCTGAAATTTTATGAGAGTGAAGGGCCGTAGACCCGTTATTGAAGGAGATGGGGCAAAATGGTCTAAAGCAATATTGTTCTCCTTGGAACGCTGTACAACTTTGTTGAACATACCCAAGTGATAGCCCCTGCACCAGCCCCAGAAAATGGGTATAATATGATTTTTTTACCCAAAAAATTACATTTTTTCATGTAACGGTATTTTTCATTTACTATGAACAAATGGAAATATTATGTATACCTTTGGATAGGTATTCATGAGTACTACAACTCTGATACAAGGAGTGTTGCCCTACCACCCATAGTTGAGGAGCTATGGTCCTCGGAAGTGATACCTTAATTTTGGGGTTACCAATATATCTCCTATTTTAACCCCTTTCCTCACATTTTTGGGGCTGGGTATCTATATATAATTTATCCACACACAATGCCCTTTAAGATTATATGCTTTAGAACTCTGTACAATACAGCCCAAAATGGAACACGGTTCTTTTGGATATGCCAAAAACAAGGGTTTTTGGCCGAAGGCAATATTTTTTTTGAAACTAAACCAAAAATGTTTCTGATACTTGTGACAGTTAGGTAGTAACATTAGCTAAACATTAATGTATAAAACACCAATATTGCTTTTCAAATAATGATTTTATAAACCTTAATCCTTAGGTGGTCCACTCATTAAGACATTCCCCTATCATTTTGAGTGACGCTAGGACGCTGTATTATCACTTGATACGGGGTTCAAAAGTATTTTTCGCATTCACTATTGTGAAAATTTACTCACAATAAGGAACAAAATCGCGTCACGACTTTTGAACGGCAAAACGCTTGAAAACTTGATCTAAAATCAAAAGTCGTGACGCAAGATATTTCACCTTATTGTAAATAAATATTTTCACAATAGTGAATGCGAAAAATACTTTTGAATCTCGTTGAATAGAATAGAACCGATTTCTTAGAGGTTTTGAATATAACTGAACTTTATTTCTTATTTTTCTATGACAAGATTTCTTAGCTTTCAAATATGGTTACTAAGACTATTCATATTCTCCCACCCCAAAATGTTACATTTTTCTTGAATTTTTTCATATTCTTTTACAATTTCGGTTTCATTCAAATCGCCGTTTAAAATGATGATGGGTATAGATGACTCTTTCAATAACCATTTGTCGTGTAGCTCATGTAGAATTTTCAGGTATTCCAAACTCACGCCATTTTCTTCTTCTCGATCACGCTTCCTCATTCGATTTAAGGCAATCTCCGGTGATGTTCGCAGATATATGAACAAGTCAACTTCGGTCGGGCTGGTTTCGATAACGAATTCTAGCATTTCCTTCAATATTTGATTCTGGGCAGGATGAATTAAATTCATCATTCTACTCGCCCCAATGAAGCAGTTTGTGATGCTATGGATTGATCTTTCCATTATCTTGTAGTTTTTATCGGTAGTCCTTGAATAATTTTGAAGCATGGTGAGAGCTACATAGCTTTGGAATGGAACGAACCATTCGTTTCGGTTTTTGAACATTAGATCGAGCAAATTAACACCTTCAAAATTGCTCCATTTTTCCACTGGTTCAGGAAGAATGTCAATATTGGTGAATTTGTTGAAATAATTCAGCAAAGTGCTTTTTCCAGAACCGATGTTACCCTCTACGACTAAGGTAAATGATTTTTTGGCAACAGCTGATGGGAATGATGTCAGCATGATTACGTTTTTGTGTTCATCAATCGGAAGCGGGGCCAGTTTGATAATGGGACGAACATAAGTTCCTTCTTTGGTCTTAACTGTACAGACTCTGATCAAACCATCTGGTCCAGGATGCGTTTTAATTATCCTCCCCATCAACCATTTGAGTGGTGGAAAATTCTCCTCCTTAATTAACACCACATCACCAATTTGTAGATTTTGTTGTGTTGTCAACCATTTCTGACGCTGTTGAAGAGAGTGTAAGTAACTCTTTTTCCAAAGGGCCCAAAATGACTGTACTCGTTTCAGCATGGCTCGATAGCGATGAGTAAGTTGAACTGAAACTTCCAGAACATTTGGCTCAGGTACGGATGTCATTGCGTCTCCAATCAGAAAATGTCCCGGAGTTAGATAAGTCAAATCTTCTGGATCATCGGACATTGGTATCAACGGACGGGAATTCAGACAGCTTTCGATTCTTGCAAGAATGGTAGCCAATTCATCATATGTCAAAGATTTCTCGCCAATGACTCGTTTGAGGTGATTCTTTGTTCGGCGAATATTTGACTCCCAAATTCCACCGAAGGATGGAGCTGAGGGTGGATTGAAGTGGAAGTTGACTCCCAAATTGGCAAGTTTATCTTTAAGCGCTGAATGAATCGCTTTGAGATATTCTTCTTCGTCTTTTCGAAGCATCGTGCGTGCACCAATGAAATTTGTACCTCGATCTGAGTAGAGATCACTGCATTTACCTCGTCAAGCAATGAATCTCTGGAAACTCATTAAAAATGCTTCTGATGATAGATCGATTACGGGTTCCAAGTGAACAGCTTTGATGGTCATGCACACAATAAAACCACGTATCCTTTGTAAATTCTGCTACCTGGCTTCTTTGAAGTTCTCAGCAAAACGGGTCCACACAAATCAACTCCCGTGTGTAGAAAAGGCCGTTGACATGGTGTAACACGGACAGCCGGTAAGTTGGACATTAACTGGCTCGCTGTTTTAGGCTTGTTTCGAAAGCATGTGACGCAGTTGGTTATTACTGATCGAACTGGATTTCTTCCGCCGAGTATCCAATATTTCTGTCTAATTTCAGCCAAGGTGAGTTGTACGCCGGCATGCAATGCAAGTTGATGATGATGTTGGATAACCAATTTGCTGAAATGACTTTCTTTCGGCAGAATGAACGGGTGTTTTTGGTCATAACTGGCTTCCGAAAAGCTTAATCGTCCACCAACACGCAGTAATTCATTTTCATCCAAAAATGGATTCATTTTCGAAAGCGGATGTTTAACTTTGCTTTGACTTTGAACAAGTAGCGCTATGTTTCCAAAATTTTCCTTTTGCACAAAGGAAATCCAACGAAGATTAGCATTATTCAGTTCAGTAACGCTAAGCGATCCCCTTTTAACCTCTTGTTTGGCTTTCAAATATTGAAAAAATCGACGGAACCAAGCAGTATATCTCAATAATTGAACTAATTCAGCACAATAATCGAGAAGATATTGAGTTGGAGTTGAAACTACGTTGACAACATTGATTTTGATAGGTTTCAACTCATCAGCCAATTCGATTTCTCCCACCGCTTCCTTCTCCGTTTTTGTATTAGAGGGCCAGGTATTTTCGGGCGATCTCAACCAAGCTGGTCCCGAGAACCAAAGTTCGTTGTTTTCAAGCTCTGATGGAAACAATCCCCTTGATAACAAATCAGCTGGATTTTCCTTAGTTGAAACATATCTCCATTGATGTGATTCGGTTGTCTGAAGAATTTTTGTGATACGATTTGCGACAAAGATTTTCCATTTTCTCGCATCACCTTTCAGCCAATGAAGTACGACTTGTGAATCACACCAAAGGAATACATTCGAAGCGTTAAAACTTTGATGACGAATAGATTTTTGTGTATACTTGACAAGTTTCGCCAGTATCAAAGCAGCCGATAATTCCAAACGTGGAATTGTTTGAATTTTGATCGGAGAAACCCTTGATTTCGAGACAATGATTTTTGAGTGAATTTCTCCGTTTTCATCGATACAACGTAGATAAATACCAGCACCATACGCTTCAGTTGAGGCATCCGAAAAACCATGTAATTGAAATGATGAACAAATCGGGGATGCTCCAATCCAACGCGGTATTTTGATTGAAGAAAGTAAAGGCAGCTTGCCGATGAATTCCTTCCATTCGCGAAGTGTTTTTGTTGGCAAAGGGTCGTGCCAATCAAGATTTAATGACCACAATGATTTCATGAAGATCTTGGTTTTCACAGTGATCGGTGATACCAAGCCGAGAGGATCGTAAATGCGAGCGATTGTTGATAAGACGAATTGTTTCGTTACGATCTCTTTGTCCTCATAACTAATGTTGAAATTCAAAGTGTCCGAAGAGGTATTCCAAAAGATACCAAGCGTTTTGATTTTCTTATCCGGATTGATGAAAAATGGTATGCTAATTTCTCGATCAGACTCTGGAACCGCCGCTAAAATTTCCTCCGAATTACTTGCCCACTTTTTGATACAGAAACCAGCAGAATCGAAAATATGTATCAAATCTCGTTGAATTTGGAGACCGCTACTAACGTTGTGGGAACCGGTGATGGCGTCATCCATGTAGATATCTCTTTTCATCACTTCCGCAACTTGTGGAAATTCATTGCTATTCAGTTCAGCAAGTTTTTTGACACACTGATTCGCTCCACAAGGTGCATAATTTGTGCCAAATCCCAGTCGGCTGATACCATACTCTCGCAATTTTTCAGACGGATTGTCTCTCCAAAGAATTCGTTGATAAGTTATATCGCATTCAGCAACACGAATTTGGCGATACATTTGTTGAATATCACCAATGAAAGCTACTCGATGAAATCCCCAATTCAGTAAAATCGATACTAAATCGTTGAGAAGCATTGGTCCGGTGAAAAGCACTGAGTTCAACGAATTGCCGTTTGAAGTTATTTTTGCGGCATTGTAGACTGGACGCAAACGAGTTGAAGTGCTGGTTTCTTTGATAACGGCATGATGTGGCAGATAGAAACAGTCATAAGCAGCACGATCGTCTTCGGTGTAATATAAACGGTCCGATTCTGTATCGAAAAGTTCATGCATGTGACCTTGAACCAAGTAATCATTGATGTTTTTTGCGTATTCTTCTTTGAACTTTGGGTTGTACGCAAATTTTCTTTCCAATTGTAGAAATTGTTTTAGCGCATTTTCTCTCGATTTTCCCAAAACAGCTTCTGGATGCAGTGGTGTGCGAAATGGAAATTTCACGATGAAACGGCCTTCCTCGTCTCTCCGATAGTTTTTATTGAAGAAATCAATCACGTATTGATCTTCATGGCTGTGTATTCTTTCTTCCGAAATCTCTTCGATTTCAAAGAATTTTTGTAGAAGTTCACCAACTTGGACTGTGTTCATTGAAACTGACTGATAATCGTTGTTGTAAGCTTTTCCGAAGAGAATCCATCCCAACTCAGTTTTTTGTGCAGTTGGCGTTCCCTGGGGACCTTTCATGACTTCGCTGAGAACAATTTCGCCATAAATCTCCGCTCCCAAAATGATGTCAATTGGGCCGGTTTGATTGAAATTTGGATCGGCGAGTGGTAGATTCTTGATGTGCCACCAATTCGAAAAGAAGATTTCTTTCGATGGAAGTCGATGAATCAACGATTTGAGAACTAAAGCATGAACTTCAGTCGTGAATGATGAATTCGTGGAATGAATCTGGAAGCTGGTAACACCATTACTCTTTGATTGGACGTGATCCAGATGATCCACATTGATGAGGCATCTTGTTTTATTCAAACCCAGTGTTTGAATTGCTGATTCCGAAATTGCACTAGCTTCACCTCCCAAATCAATCATTGCTCTCATAGGAATCTTCTTGCCTTGTTTTGAAGAAACCAAGACTATTGCTGTCGCTAGCAATGTTGAACGAAAAATTGGTGTTTCAATTGTGCCCGTATTTATGCTCTTTGAAGTTGACGTTGAAGCTGACATCGAAGTCGATTCTCCTTTCATTTTTGAAGATCCTGTTGGATGCAGCAGGGTATGATGACGTGAATTACATTCGGCACAATTTCGTCGACTGGAACATTTCGGCTTTAGATGAAACTTGGATAGGCAGTTAAAACAAAGGTTCAAGCGTTTGGCTGTAGCATTCCTCTCCTCTGATGACAATTCCAGGAATTTAGGGCATGTACGAATTAAATGATTCGCAAGACAAAGAGCACATTTCAGTTCTGTTTGATGATTTGAAGTTACAGAAGATGCACGTGAAGGTGCCCCTGAATTTGAGTTATATTTCTCTTGTTTGAAATGCAGTGATTTAATGGATTTGTGAGACTGACTTTTCGGTGGTTTTGACTGAACTTCAGGTTGACTCTCTTTGCTCGGTTGAATAAGCTCTAATGTTTGCATTGTTTTTTGGATTTAGTCAGTAACGTCTTTCACTGACGGCAAATACTCCTTACTTTTTTCAGTAATTTTTTTCTCGAACTCTTTTCGTGTTTGTTCTGGCAATTTTTCAATAGCCAAGTAGGCTATGAAAGGATCGATGGCTACTACGTCGATTTCGATATTCTTGAAAGTTTGGACGCTTTCATGAATAATGGTGTAGAGATTTCTCAACGTTTCCAGCGATTCCGAATCGGATTTTTCAAGGCATTGAAGAGCTGATATGGTATTGTTGAAAATCACTCTTCTGTTTTCGAATTCCTCGCGCAGTAGTTCAAGCGCAGATTCATAGCTCTCTTCAGCTACTGGTAGATGTTTAATTATGCCTCGGGCTTTACTCTGAGTGGCAGCAAAAAGGTACTGAAACTTTTGGACTAGGTGGACCTTTTTGTTGGTGTGAATCATGGCATGGAATTGGTCGTAAAAACCCTTCCATTCGCTCGACTTGCCAGAGAATGTTGGCGGTTGAAGTGTTGGTAATTTTATTTGAGCAGAACTCGAAGCTTGTAGATTTTGTAATGCATGCAATAAGTCTACATTTCCTGGTTCGGTTGAAGTCGATGTTGTAGCTGATGATGGGTTCTGGGCCAGTAGATTTTGAAGTTCAGTTTCCACTTCTGAGTAGACCAAAAAGTATGTTTCCACGTATGTGTTGTATACTTTATCAACGAAATATGGTTCATTTTGTTCGTTGGGTGGAAGTCTTATCGAAATTTCGTCATGGGTTTTTCGAAACTCGGCGTATTCAGTCTCAAAGACTCGGAGGCGTTGATTTAAGCTTGATGGAGTTTTAAGCGTTAACGGGTCGTTGAAAATTTCTTGGAATCGACGCTATGCCTTCTTACGTCAACGCCAACTGGTGCAAGAACAAGTACTACAAGCACAACGTACGTCAAATTCAAAGACTTGTATACAAATATATACATGTGTCAATTGCTTATTGAGCGGTTTTCTGTTCTCAAGAAATATTCTGAGTTTATTTTTATTAAAAAGCGCGAATATTTTTTTTTTCAATGCAAGAATTTAATCTTGTTATTTTAAAACGTAAAATCAAACATTTTTCTCGTGTTTTTGCGTGTTTTTGTCAACACAAGAGTAACTTAAGAATTACGAACAAATGTCAGTTCATTTGTTGACGTTCCACGTTCCGATTGTTTGAATGACAACATGAAGTGACATTTGTCGCAGTTATTCATGTTGATGAAAACACGTGAAAACACAAAAATTTCATTTAATTTTATATTTTCTAAAATATTAGAATATTGTTTTTTATTGAAACATGTTTTTTTGAGTTTTTCTCTTCAAGTGATTGCTATATTTATACAAACGTGGTATTTCATTGTGTGGTTTGTGTTTGTTTTGGTTTGTTTATTGGTTGATTCATGTCGACACAATGATTCTAATAGTGATATGCTGTGCAATTGAGGCTTGAAATATTTTTTTTTCTCTTTTGGAAAAAATATCAATGGAATAAGAGAGATATCAGTGTAGTGCGAGCAGATTTTTATGTTTTTATGTGAAAGAACTACTATTCAAAACAGTCAATAACAGTATACCCAACGTGTAAGCGTCTGAATACAATTGGTATACAATGGTTCTATTACATGTTCTTGCACCAGTTGGCGCTTCTGGGCTCATTTATATGAGAACTGTCAAGAAGGCGCAGTGTCGCTTGGAATCGAATTATACGGTCGAGCCTACCAAATTGTAGTCGGAAAAGTTGTTCGGTTGATAATTCGGTCATTTTGCACAAACTTATAACAGCACACTCCTAACCCAGTTGGATTTGTTCGATTTAAACAGCAGTCGAAGGACCAAAAATGAATAGAATAGAACCGATTTCTTAGAGGTTTTGAATATAACTGAACTTTATTTCTTATTTTTCTATGACAAGATTTCTTAGCTTTCAAATATGGTTACTAAGACTATTCACTCGTATCCAGAGATAATACAGCGTCCTAGCGTCACTCAAAATGATATCAGTCATTTTGTGTGCTAAATCCACGCACAGGAGCGTTACTCCATTTTAACCTCGTCTAGAGGTTTTTCATCTGATAACACTACTTTTGTAAGGCAAATATTTTCGGGAAAATACACTTCTGCCAAATCAATGTCTTATTATTGGAAAGTTTCCGTTTTTTTTCGTAAAACATTTGTATCCATATTTCACAAACTCTGGAAATAGTAAATTTAAACTAACATCTAAAAAGTCCCATTTTTCCCTAATTTCACATTGTAAAATGCGATAAAATTTCGAAATAACCATAAAAGGAATGTTGAAATAATTGTGGATACTTATTATTTCATTAAAAACAATTGTTTTCAACTACCAAAGCTTTGGGAAATGCGTTTTTTATGTGTCCCCCCAAAAAAAGTTCAATTTCATACATTCAGATGCAGAAATATTGGTTTATGACCAAAATGACAACGAAGTGGGTATTAAGGTATTGGTAGACTCCCATTATTTTTACGAAAAAACAGCAGTTTTCCAAGACCAAAAAGTCGTCAGAGGACTATTCCACGTGTTTTCCGAACAAAAACATCATTTTCAGTGAAAATAGAGCAAGTTGAAAAATTCACTTCAATCCGACCTATTTTTCGACCATGAAATGGCCTCAGATCGCATTGTAACCATTTTTAATCGATTGCTCGTCGAAAATTGAGCGGATATGGCTTATCGTGAGCTTTTTTCAGCCATTCGATGTGTATTTTCGGCAGCATTTTCATCGTAGAATGCGACTCTTCGTACAAATTCCGTTCATTGATGAATTGCCCATGCCCAGAACTTTGAAAAAGGAAATTTTCCCGGATATATGGCATATGCCATTTTGTTGGTATAATCACCGGCTACAAATGCTCAGTTTTTGGTTAAAATCGGTTGGGCTGACTTTTGAGTAATCGCGTTTGGTGTGAAATTCAAGGGGGTAGATTTTTCATAAAAATCGACTTTTTTCTTTTATATCACATAAACATTGGCATGTGTGTATGGAACTTTTTAAAGGTCTTCTCAAATAATTACGAGCTGACTTTGCCCGATGGGCGTCTGAGTTGATCTAGTGTGCGAAATAAATACTCCAAAAATTTTTATACACGCAGGTTAGTGAAGCCAAATGTCAATCTGAGGATGGGTTCCGATGTGCCCCGACACGAGCTACAACTTAAGCATATGCGTACCGGGATCTGTGGTGGGTCGAAAAAATTGACAGACAGACGAACAAATGTCCAAATCGATAATAATTTCATAGAAAACCATAGTCAAACTGCCAATGCCCCTAACTTTTTCGTTTTTGAACCAATCGGGGCGCTTGGACCGGCCTTGGAAAGGCGGTGGGGAGCTTCTCTTGGACACCTCAGACCACTCCCTGGGTACCTCCTTCGTCGGATATGGGTATAGATTTGAAAATTTATCGAAATTTTCCAACCACTATATTTTTGACTAGACCATACTTTAGGCTATGGTGTTTTCGACTATTTGGGCCAAGACCTTTCCAACGGTACCTAACATGCCGGGGCTCAAATAGTGTCTTGAGAAAATAGCATACTTGCTGTATATAGGGTAAGGTGGGGTAATTCGCCGCAGTTTTTCTTAAATAATTAAAACTCCAAAAAAATGCAAATAATTCCGGAAAGTTTAGTATCATTTTAAAGCTAGCTTTTTTACCCAACTTATATAGAAGAACACTTTTAGATATGACCATCGGCGCGGTCAAATATAGCCCTCGGCGCGGAGGCCGAGTTTTTGTGACATCGGAAAATGGTGGGGTAAATCGCCGCAGCCGTATTTTCAGTGCGTTTTATAAGTTTATCTTTGTGAAATTGTTTATTTTATGATTTAATTATCTTCAGACATTCGAATATAAATAATTTCAACCATTGGTCGACTGATTTGAACGTTTCATGACTCTCAAAAAATAAAAGAAAACTAGTACCCAAAAGTGATGAAACGTACCCATTAAATGTTAACAATTTTGAACGTATATCAATCAAAAATGTTAAGTCATTTGGGTATTTTTGAGATCTGAAACTTTCTGTCGATAGGAGTAGTGCCCTTTTACATTGTTCTATTCACAGATATGAATGGTTTGGAGCGAAAATGTAATACAGAAAAGTTGTGCGGAAAAATGTCGATGATGAATGAGCGGAAAAGGGATAGCCATATAGTACACTGTATAGTAAACTGTAGTAAACTATAGAGCTATCCCTTTTCATTTGACATTTTTCCGCTCAACTTTTCTGTATTAAGTTTTCGCTCCAAACCATTCATATGAGTTATAAGTAGAGCCTCTAGAAATTGTGAAAATTGTTAAAACAACAATTTTAACA